>NC_053497.1:94029656-94329656 GCF_905171775.1 Rana temporaria
CATGCAGTGCTTCAGCTGGTGTGTCTGGGGGCCAGGAACCACACCGGAGCAGAGATTTTTGCAGCTTTGCAGGGACAGGCCCAAAGGTGGTTCACGCCATGCCAGCTGGAGCCAGGAATGGTGGTGTGTGATAATTGCACAAACCTCCTGTCCACTCTTAGACAGGGAGAGTTGACACATGTGCCATGCCTGCGTCTGCATCACATGGATGGTTATTTAGGGGCGAAAACAGAGATAGAGAGCTTTCCAGTCAACGATCCACTGGGTCATGAGATTAGACCAGTGGCCAGAACTTGCCCAGTATGTTATTGAGCTGCTGAGCTTCCCTGCACCCAGCGAGCTTTCCAAACCGGCTGCTGGAGGTTTTGTTACTGATCATAGTGAATGAGTCCTGGATTACCAGCAGTTATGAAGTTATGAAGCCCCTGATGCCGATGTCACTGATTAAGTGTTTATGGGATGTGGCATCTCTGCAGGACTTTTAGGCTGTCTAGTTGTTGTGTTTTTTTTTGTGTAGGTTTCATGGGCACAATTAACACCCAAATAACAATTTTTCCACACCTGTCTGACAGGGACTGTATTTTTTTTGCTGTAAGGACCTGGGACACCTTGTGCTATACCATTATCCCTGTCTGTGGAGGCTGCTGAGAGGTTATGAGGTATAGCAGGGACAGACTGAGGTGAGTAAGGAGGAGGGACAGATTTGTTCCCCTTTTGTGTGGCTTTTAGGTGCTCTTTGCCATTGGGCTGTGGTGGGAGGTTAATTGCCATGTCAAGCATGTGGTACTCAAATAGTTGGTGTTTTTGCCACACTTGATGCACCTGAGACAAAGTTTGCAAATAGCAATAGTGTGATTGGATGTACTAGAAAAGGCCCAGACAGCTGAGCTGTGGGAAGTGGGCTGGGAGATAACAGCTCCACAATGTGATGGGATAGGGTGTCTGCTCTCTACTGTTCCATGATGGCTGCCTCATTGAGATTGTGCCTCACCCTCATTTCCCTCCTCTGCTCTATCCGGCACCCAAGTCGTGTTAGTGACCTCATCATCATCTCCTCCAGGATACAACTTGGCAATACACTGGGGCTGGGGGAACATGACTGCCAATTTGTGTACAGTGTTCTCCCCTCTCTGTAGACTCATGTTCCTGCCTTCCTCTGCCTCAGAGTAAAAACCAACATCTGAATCGAGTAATGGCTGTACATCATCAAGTAGCAAGTGGCTCATGCTTTGATCAAATAACTTCACTGACTCCTCCATTCCCGACGCAGGGGCTCTGTCAGGAATATCTGTGGACAAGGAGGCAGGTTTTGCCTCTCTGGTAGCTGCAGGGGACGGTGCACTATTCTCTGATTGGGTGACGGAGGATGAGAATGATGAGGTCGGTTTAGTAAACCAGTCCACCACCTCCTCTTAACAGAGGAAATGATGCCCTGCCTGAGGACTGACCACTTCCACTTTTGCCTGTGGACACATAGCCCCCTTACAGTGCCATAGGAATGTCTGCCTCTCCTTGATGGGGGTAGTGGGGGTGCTTATTAACAAAATGTAATATAGATATGTACCTGAATGCATTTTAATCAATGGAAAGTGGTGTTTGGTGCACTTTAATTTTAGTTGATTGCCACTAGTGGAGGCTTTGGATAAAAAAAAAGGTCCTTAAAACAATGTCTTTATTATACAAATAAAATTCAAAAAACAACCAAATGCAGTCAAAATTAAGTGAACAAAAGGAAAAAGGTGGCTGACATGTTTCACATCATGTGATGCTTACTCGTACTCATTGAGCTACGAGTAAGCATCACATGATGTGAAACATGTCAGCCACCTTTTTCCTTTTGTTCACTTCATGTTGACTGCATCGCTTTGGTTGTTTTTTTATTTTCTATTTGTATTATAAAGACATCGTTTTAAGGAGTGCGGCAGTCCAGGACCTTTTTTCTATCCAATGCACTTGTGCATAGCCAGCACCCTTTTGGTTTAGTGGGACGGAAGCAAAGCCAAGGGATCAGCAGTTTTTAGAGCGGTATCATTTCTCACTAGTGGAGGCTGTCAGAGACTGGACTCCTTTTCTGATTGCAGATCCTTAGCAGGCATACTTTTATTTTTCTTGGATTCAGCAAGGGACTATGAGCTATTGAAGGTGATATATTATCCAGACTAGATTTTCCTCATACTATAAGGATGATCTATTCTTGTTTGGCACTTTGTTAAAGCTGCCCATGCACCACCATATAGCCTGATGCACCTTTTCCAGGACCGGCTGCAACTTTATGTGCTATCCTTTAATAAGACTGTGGATCAGGTCTCCCTGGACTGTTTTGTGAGCGGTTGTTCCAAAGAACTGTACTGTTGGTGGCAGAACCCTAACAGCCCTGAATGAGATGGCAGCTTTAGCAGATCAATACAACTGTGCAGATGGCTTATTTTGGTGCCCTTTATGAACAAGAGAGCTGCTCCAGAGCAAAGAGACACATCCCAGTGCCAATATGTAAGAGATGCATGCAATGTGTCCACCTTGGATCATACCACTCCCTTCAAAAGCTCTTCAGCACTTAACCTTCCTGAAAATTGGTGGGTTTATAGAGAACCCAGTGAAGTCCTTTGCTGGACTTGCCAATAACTGGGTGGAAATGGATACATCCCAATCCAGTAAACATAACGTTCCAGAAACCTGTTTAAAGGAGAGTATGCCTTGCAAATCATCACAAATCATGTGATCGCAAATCATCAGGTTTTCATTTGACTACTACGGTCAAGGAAAATATATGGCGTGATAATTTTATCAATATACTTTCCTTACTTCCAATGAGTAAAGAATTGGATTAACAAGAAAAGGATATAACTGAAGAGGATAGGAGAAGACCGGTTGCTCGGAATTTTCACAACTGGTTGCAAGCGTTTTGTATCTACGCAAGTATAATTTGTGAAAAATTTCCAGAGCGTAGTGTAGGTTTATTTCATCACATATATACGATTTTAGCGTTTTTTTTTTAAATTTCAGTGGTTTAGGATGGTTCATCTATGATGAATCATTTTGGCAAAAATTGTCGGTGTACAAAAATCTTACATGGGGTAGTAAAGATGTTAGTCTATGGCTTAACCTTTTAATACCACAAAAACCTATGTTGGAATGCCTACAAAGTTTACAAAATAATAACGACAGCATACAAAAAAGGCATATGTTTTGCCTTTAATGATACTCAATGCAAATGGGCTACAAATTGTAGATACAGGCACGAATGTGCCTTTTGTTCAGACTCACATTCAGTAAATAAATGCTTTAAAAAAATGTCATCTTCACAACCACATGCTAAGGATTCCTTTCTTTAAAGCACCATCTCCAGTGAACATAATAAACATACTGCCATGGCTTTGCAGGTACCCAGACCCTCAGACGGCAATCATGCTGTATAGAGGTTTCAAAGAAGGCTTTATGTTGCCGTCATTTATGAGAAAAGGATGTAAGATTGTTAAAAAAAATAATAATCGGTGGATACATTAACAGGCGTTAGCATAGGAAAAGCGATACTAAACAGTGGGTAAAGCGCTGCACACCCCAAATGGTTGTAGAAAAGAAAAGTTACCCGGAGCTTTGTATTTCAGCAAAAAGTAAATAATGTTAGATTGGTACAAAATGGTTTTATTTTTATTTATTTTTTGTTTTACAGGAAACATATCTGTTATATTTAGACCAAAAATGATCAAGTATTAACAATAAAAACATGTACATATCAGTTGACAGCATGTTGATTAGGCCGTAAGGGCAGACATACAAGAACATGACATAATAATATTATATTAATGGTAAGCATGGTAAAACCCTGATGCGTTTCGACCTTGTGAAGGGCGGTCATCTTCAGGGGTAAAATGGAGATGCTCTAAAAGGAAATATATTGTATAGGTGAGGTTGTTAAAAAAAACAAAAACACTCTCAGCAAAGAAACATCTACTGTATTGACAATGTTGTAAATAATGAGTATATTTACCCCTTAGAGGCTAAAGGAAAGGAGAACTTTCCCATGTGCTGTATCTGTAAACCAACCAGGGACCCTATGGTTGCTGCCAATGCACCGCATGACCCACGTGGAGGCGGGAAGGGCTGGATGGAAAAAGGCTCGGCTAAGTAGGCAGACCAAAAGCTCCGGGCCTACGAGAGGCCGCACTAGTGCCCCACTCGTGGGGGCGGCGAGGGGGGTCTGGAAGAAGAAGCACAATGGACCAAGGCAGTAGCCATGAAGGACTCTAACCAAAACGGGCACCCCAAGCTGTAGAAGTAATAAAAAGTAAGAGATTGTATGCAGAGATAATAAAGAAAATATAATTTTTAGAGCATTGGAGGCTGCATCTCCCAAAACTGAAATGATATTCTCTGAAGTTATCCCCAATTAATTTGTTTAAATACTAAAGTATGTTCAGTTTTTGAGAAAATTAGAAAAAGAGTTAACAGGATGGTAGAAACATGTATGCCTTTAGGATATGGGGCATCAATTAGACATAGGGAATTATAAGGAGGAATACAAACCCTGTATCGGAGAGATGGGATTCATCTGTCTGATATTGGCTTGGATATTCAAAATTTGAATTTTCAGACAGCAATTGAACAGGCCGTGGGCTGGGTATGGTAGGCAAGAGGCTGGTTATGGCTCCAGCCTTTGTGAAACAAGTTATTATTAAGTTTATGCTAGTTAATACAAACTCAAGCTATAATGGCTGAGTTGTTTATTGCAATATTTAGTAAAGTTATTGATAAGTTATTATATAATTGATTATTGCTATTTAATAAAAATATGAAAACCAATAAATAAAGCCGCAGCCAATAAAAAAATATACTAACCCAAACTTTGTACAAGTTTTTTTATTGAAATAGCTGTCTGAAAGTTATGTTAACTGCCTGCAGTCCCATTGAAAAGAAAAAGGATAGGGGGTTTCAAGATCCCCCGGCGAGTGACCCCGCCCTCAGCTATTTAAGAGCTGTCTCACATGATTCGGCAGGCGTCTCGTATTGTCGGATCGTGGAAGGATTACATCGCTGGGATTTTTTTCTTTTTTAATAAAAGACTTGTCCCAAACTGTGTGTGTGTTTTTTACAATTTTTGTAATTTTTTTGCTGAAATTGTAGGGGTACAATGTACCCTGTTACCAATTCACATAGGGGGTCGGGATCTGGGGGTCCCCTTTGTTAATCCGATAAGCCCCCACCAGCAGACCCAGGTCAAGGGTTGTGGGAATGAGGCCCTTGTCCCCATCAACATGGGGACATCATCTTCATGTTGAGGGCATGTGGCCTGATACGGTTCAGGAGGGGGAGCGCTCTCTCATCCCCCCTCTTTCCTGCGGCATGCCAGGTTGCATGCTCGGATAAGGGTCTGATATGGATTTTTGGGGGGAACCCAATGCCATTTTCTTTATTTTGCTGCGGGGTTCCCCTTTAAAATCCATACCAGACCTAAAGGGTCTGGTATGGATTTTGAGGGGGACCCCTACGCCATTTTTTAAAAAATAATTGGTCCAGGGTTCTCTTTAATAATCATACCAGACCTGAAGGGCCTGGTATGGAATTTGGGGGGACCCCCAAGCATTTTTTTTTATTTTGGTTTGGGGTTCCCCTTTATATTCATATTGGATTTTTGGGGGGAACCCCATGCCATTTTCTTTATTTTGCTGTGGGGTTCCCCTTTAAAATCCATACCAGACCTAAAGGTCATAATTGTCATAAAAAGTGTTTGGGGCCCTGGGTCCTGCCCCAGGGGACATGTATCAATGCAGTTTAAAAAAGTTATTTAAAAAGTTATTTAAAACTACTCGCAGCTATAATGAATTGTTGGGTCCTGGCAATACAGATAAAAATCATTGAAAAAAAACGACATGGGTTTCCCCCACAGTCCATTACCAGACCGGACCCAACAATTCATTATAGCTGCGAGTAGTTTAAAATAACTTTTTTTTTCCTTTAGAAATGTCATTTTGTGCAGGGACTGTTCTAAACACAGAAAAAATGCGCCACTTTACAGGCATACTATAGACAGGTACAAATTTAAAAGGAATATTTCCCTTTTATTGTTTCACTTTAAGCATTATTAAAATCACTGCTCATGTAAAAATTACAGTTTTTCAACTGCATTGATACATGTCCCCTGGGGCAGGACCCAGGGCCCCAAACACTTTTTATGACAATAACTTGCATATTAACCTTTAAAATTAGCACTTTTGATTTTTCATGTTTGTGTCCCATAGACTTTAACGGAGTTTGCTTGTCCGAACACATTTTTTGCCTGTTCACATGTTCTGCTGCAAACCGAACCGGGGGGGGGGGGGGGGTATGTTTGGCTCATCCCTAGTTGTTAGGCTTTAGATCTTCTTTAAATTATATGATTATCCCTCTTGGTGCCAGAAGTTACAAGACGCCTGTGATATACAGCATAAATTCACAATATATCTTCCCCTCATCCCAAGATGTAATGACTTGTAGAAAAACAGAGACACATAAGACCACTCTATGGGCTAACTACAGTATATTATTATTACAATTCAAAACATTGAATTGTAATATTAATAATATAGCCTATTACATGGCCTAAATCAGGGATATGCAATTAGCGGACCTCCAGCTGTTGCAGAACTACAAGTCCCATAAGGCATAGCAAGACTCTGACAGCCACAGGCATAACACCCAGAGGCAGTGGCATGATGGGATTTGTAGTTTTGCAACAGCTGGAGGTCTGCTAATTGCATATCCCTGGCCTAAATCAATGATGTAAAAAGATTGGTTGTGAAAAATGTCCCTTTAAACTTGACACCTCATCAGATGGAAACCACTAACGTCTTATTAAGCAGAAATAAATCGCCAAGCAAAAGACAACAGATGAGTACTCATGAATTCCTTAATAGCCTGATTAATCAATTAAGAGTTTAACAAGCTTCATCCAAGCAATGCAGAAAATCATAATTGTAAAGGACCTTGAACTTGATATGTATGCAGGATTACCATTACTGCTCATAATTATTCATATAGAATGTGCAGTATAATTAACCATTTTTACACAAGATTTACACCAAAATTATATATTAGTGTGTGGTTTGAAAAAAATCAGACTGTCCAGAGTTGTAAGGCATCACTGAACCATAATTAAAGACAGTTATTATAACCCACTTGCTGGGAGAAGTCTCATCCAATCAACTTTCTGTCACCAGAAAAAAAGCAAAAAATGCACCTTTATGTATCATAGACTTCAAGGGTATTTAAACCCAACAGAAATGTAGCACATTGCAGTTTACCAGTCCATATGTGGTGGCTGCATTACTTTTCTATTTTCACTCAGTCTTTCCTTTATTTTTCCCCAGGTGATTTTGTCCAGTAACATACCTTCTAGGTTGACACTGCACCCCCACTTTACTGTATCTATGGAAGAGCAGCAATGTCACTCTAGGGGAGTGATGGCGAACCTTGGCACCCCAGATGTTTTGGAACTACATTTCCCATGATACTCAACTACAATGCAGTGTGTATGAGCATCATGGGAAATGTAGTTCCAAAACATCTGGGGTGCCAAGGTTTGGCATCACTGTCTTAGGGCAAGAAATATGTAATTGTGATAATATATAAAGTGTGATGGCGCTGCCTAATAGGCTGTTTGTAAAGGTCCGATCCAATCTGGGTAATATACCTTCAATCAATTAATAATTGTGCACAGTGCTGAGGTGTAGTGAATATATGTCGGGTAAGCCCTGGTGGGTAAGCTCATATAAAAAAGAGAACTCCCCTATGTGCCGTCAGGAGGTGCCCTATTGCTGATCACCCCTGACCAGGATGATTCTGTGGTCCCTAAACTGGGAATAGTAGTATGGTGATTAGTGAATGATTGTGATGAAATTGATACTATCTCTCTTGCAGAAAAAGACTGAAATAATGCCTATAAGCTGTCCGAGTGAGGCTGTGCTCAAATATAGGAATGTGTTTGCCAATAAATGATTAGTGTCCCCTTGGGAATAATAGTAAATAAATAAATGAACCAATTAAAAACCAAAAAGATTCTAAATACCCTAAAGAGCGGTAAGTGAAATAGTCGTATCCTGAGCTTCAGTCTTCAATTGTAGTGACTTCCGTGCTCCCCCTTTGAGATCCCCACTCACCAAATTGTAGTCCCCCAAATGGGGGTGTTGCGCTCTGAGATTGGGAGATAATCCAATGGTATGCCTCGGCCTGTCTCCACTCCGCCGTTAATCAGCATCCAGCAGGGGTAAAACTCCCAAAGCAGCACTCGGAATCACATGTGGCCAATCCAAAAAAGAGAGCGGAAGCCCGCATAGTGTATTAAATTATAACAAAAGGTTTATTTAAAAAAATAATTAAAACTTGCTGGCAAGCAAGATAGTATTAAAAACAAAGTAGAGAAATAAATTCTAGATGGTACATTATGTATTGAGGGATAATGTATGCCGTCTGTTTGCGTTCCACAGTCACACTCCCTGTACCCGGATATGACGTAAGACGCCTGACGCTATTTGGTTCATTTATTTATTTACTATTATTCCCAAGGGGACACTAATCATTTATTGGCAAACACATTCCTTACTATGTGAGCACAGCCTCACTCGGACAGCTTATAGGCATTATTTCAGCCTTTTTCTGCAAGAGAGATAGTATCAATTTCACCACAATATCACATTTATATGGTGAAGCACTCATTCACTAACCACCATACTACTATTCCCAGTTTAGGGACCACATAATAATCCTGGTCAGGGGTGATCAGCAATAGGGCACCTCCTGACGGCACGAAGGGGTGCTCTCTTTTTTATATGAGCTTACCCACCAGGGGTTACCCAACATATATTCACTACACCTCAGCACTGTGCACAATTATTAATTGATTGAAGGTATATTACCCAGATTGGATTGGACCTTTACAAACAGCCTATTAGGCAGCACCATCACCCTTTATATATTATCACAATTATTTTTCACCCCTTTTAGGAGGGCTTACTAAGGGGGCAGCAGCCAATACCTCACTTTAGCGCGGAACATTCTTTTTATTTTAAGAAATATGTAATAACCACCCTTCCCTTCTTAATAATATATGGTCTGAGCAGGCTGATAACAATATTTGAGATTTCAGTACTGCAGTGTTGGCTCACCACAAGAAGTTAGGAGATTACGGTATTGCTGGCAGGATCAATTGGTATTTAATAAACAGATATAGCAAAATAATTATAAATATAACCAGGACAAAAACCACTAGTATTTGCAAAGAGTACCATTACAAAAGGTAACAGACTCCTTAATAGTTAAAATCACGCTGATGTAATACTGTAGGTTTTCACATCCCTTACATAAATAGATGAGATAGTGTCATTAACAGGGAGAAAACAAGCAAAAAACTGAAACTAAACAGTATGAAACAATGCTTTCAAAGGAAAAGTGTCTTATTTATTTATTTTGTGTCTGTATTATTTCATTTACTTAGATGCATTTAGATAAATGATCCTGCTAAGCACGTTTATAATGTAACAATTTATCATGTTTGTTTCATAAATAGTTCATAATTGCTTATTTCCCTTAACATATAACGGAATGGTTATGTTGGCACAACTGTTTGTAACATAAAAAATGCAACTGACAACATTTTATTCTGTAATGTGTGGTCACTGATCATCCTCCACTCTACCTGCTGACATCTGCCAGGGGGAGCAGCAAAGCCTGGGATACATGGCAGGATAGCCCAAACTTTCAGGAGCTATAGTTGCCGGGAGTCTCTTTACAGAGCTTAGATGCCAACTATGAAAGCTCTGCAGCAAAATAGTTAACCATTTGAGTACCACCCTTGCTATGCAATAGTGTACCCATATTTTTTTATATATTTCAGATAGATAGAATTATCTTTGGGTGATGTTTGATAACCAGTGTATTATGGACCTGATGGAGAGTATCTGAAGGGGCTTCTCTAACAACCCCTGCCTAACATTCCAGAAATGTGCCAGTAAGTAATTAATGAGTATGCAGTAGTGATGTACAGTATATGGACATGTGTGTATTCTCAGTTCAGGAAATTGGGGATTCTTTTTATCACTTCACATACCTCATACACACACACACACGCATACATACACACACCTACATACATACAATATACATTTACATACACCAACACACACACACACATAAACTCGCACACACACACATCCTTATACATCACTACTGCATATGCATTCACTATTTACTGCCACATTTCTTTGTATAGGTATGTATATTTATATATATATTTTATTTATATATATATATATATATATATATATATATATATATATATATATATATATATTGTGACGGTATGCGAGGTGCGATACATGATAATAGGTACATTTCACCTTGCATTTGTTCCATTATGAGGGACTGAACGGGAATCCGGTCTGGGTTTTACAGCCTCTGGGCCTGGCTAGGGTTCCGCTCCGGATGTTTGGGTCCACTGGAGTCCACAGTCAGCTGGACTTTAAAAGATCAGGAAGAGAGCACAACAGGTGTCTGGCTTTGAGACTCAGGAAGGGACCTGAGTTAGGGGAGCGCTGAGTGCTGGACTAAAAAGGTTTGCTTTACTGCATGTTTTGCGGGTGACGGGGACCAGCCCTGCACTGTATAGAGAGGAGACTATTTTTTTAGTTAGCGCCAGACGGCAATGATTTAATTTATTGTTTTGTTTATTTTTAACCTGCAAACCATTTATAAATAAAACCTGGCATCCGCCAGACTTAAAAAGAAAGTGCCTGCTTGCAGAATATCATTCAGAAAAGGTGATCCCCACAAGCTAATCTCCCACAATATAGATAGATAGATAGATAGATAGATAGATAGATAGATAGATAGATAGATAGATAGATAGACTTTTTAATTAATTTAATCAATTTCATTATTTACACATTCTCTACACTCACACATAGTCAAGCAACTCATCATATTTATTGATTGCTTCTTATTATTTTCCTTTATATTTGTACACAGATTTGGGCAGATGTCAATTATGCACACATTTCACAATATGGCATTGTGTGGTGGCTGTCCGACCCGCTCCTTAGCTACTGTCCTTCTTGTCGTATGTCATTTTTGTTTTTGTACATATTTTTTTTTATATATACATAAACATTTTATTGAAGATTTTGAAAACAGTACAATAAACACATGAGAGAAATGCCCCATACATTGTACAGTCATGTAACTGTAACGCCCCCTTACTTCCAGTATGGGCACTACACTAAAGTTAGTGGGGAATGGGAGAGTTATTCTTGCTCCCATTCACAATTTGTCAAATTTGGGCTGCTGTCATTCCAGAAATGTCCTGTAGGTCAGCCTGCGCTCCAGGGGTGTTGTTTCCAACAACACCCCTGGCGCTAGAGTGTTCTGGCAGAGCAATTTTCCCCAGCAGCCAATTAGAGGAGTTTTCCCTCGCGGGGCATGCTGGGGGAGAGTATATCTGTGGCAGACGCCATCTTTATTGGTTCTTCCAGCGGGTTCCAGGTACGGCATCCACCTTTAGACCCCGGTGATGGCCTCCCAGGCCGGGGTCAAATGATATGCGGAGCTCAATGTTGCTGAGAGGGGCCCCAGTAACTTACTGGGTCCCCAGTTCTATCGAGAGGATCCCAGGCTGGATGCCGTTCGATTGGGGGGTCGGCTTGAGGAGAACCCAAAGGGAAGGTTGTCCAACAGGGCTTGAACGAACCCATCGGGGATCTGGTGACTGGAATGCTGACAGGAACGCTTTGTTGTCATCCGGTGACCTGTGCTAAAACCTACTGGGAGGATTCGCTCAATTCGTTCATTTAGCTCATTCAAGTAATTGGCCTGTGGCAGAGGCCTAGAGCCAGGTCTGTGAGAGAGATCTGTTCCTCCCAGCAATCTAAAGTGACACTTCGGCTGCCAGGCTTGTGATAGGAGTCTGTCCGGGGGAACTTCACCCACTCTGGCTAGAGTGGCGACGAACTGTAATTTGGTACTACTGAGAGCAGGATTGCTTGGTTCTTATTCAGGCCTGATACTGCAAAGTTCTCCCTCTTTCTTCATCAACGTTTTCTTCCTATCTGATGTTGATGTTGGCCGTGTTGGTCTGGAAATAAAGCATTGGAAAACCTCTATTCCTTGTCTGGACATTCGCTCAATACTCTGTTCTCCAACTACACCCCTAGACAGCACTAAGGTAACTTAATACGCTGATCACAACAACAAATCAGCGGCTCCTTCGGGGGTAGCGCTACATAACTATAAAACAAGTTATCTGAAGAGAAGAAGTTATTAACAATGTCTATCAATGAGAAAGCCTGCCCTGAAGCCCCATAGTAAGAGTATAGCAAACATTGGGAAGTTCAAATGAACATGTTGACCCACATTCCTAAATGAGGTACCCGAAATGGCCAGAAGAGGAAAAAAAAAACAAAACACATAGGGAAGAGAGAAGCGGGAAATAGGGTGGAAAGGATGAGGAGGGGGTGGGGACACCACCAACTGCCCTCTCCATCCATCACTTTGTACAAATTTATATGCACTCCCTCTATAAGAACTTAAAAAAGGAATTAATAAGTATTACTGGTATCTAGTATGCTTGGTTATAAATTTGCTGCCAAACTGTGTGAGCCATACAATACTGTGGCTGCAACTTCATGTTTTCTGTAATTGCAGTGGTTGGCTAGCAGAGAACAAGAGTGCCACTGTTATTATATACAGATTAATGCCAGTGTGTGGAAGTCATTGTATCTACCTTAGGCAATGGCAGACCTCATTGGCAGCTAAAAGCATGTGTGTGTGTGTGTGTGTGTGTGTGTGTGTATTGTTGCCTAGATGACTGGTCAGCTAACAGGTGGATGCTGCCTATCTCTTGGGTAGTGTGTCTGGTATGTGGGTGTGGGCAGTGGGAAAAGTGATTGTGCAAGGATTTTAGCTCACAGGATAACTTGGAGAATCTCAGAAGCATGTGGGAATCACTAAGCAGCTACACAACCCTTAGAGTGCACCAAATTACTGTATACACAGGATTTGAATCTGCCTGTGTGTATCCAGTAAGCTAGATTTTGGATGAGTCGATCTCTAGTGGTGACTGGTAAAGATGGGCCAAACACCCCCCTGTTCTGTTCTGACCTGAACAGTGAACCCCATTGAAGTCTATGGGAGCTGACCAGGAAAAATCAAAAGGACCCATTTTGAACACTTCTATAGTAATTGGCCATAAAAAGGGTTATAGGGGTCCGGGTACTACCCTGGGGACATGTATCAATGCAAAATTGTTTTTTAGAAACAATAATTTTTTTAGGGAGCATTGATTTTAATGATGCTTAAAGTACAAAAACAAAAAGAAAAATTCCTTTAAATATAGTGTCTGGGGGGTCCCCTTAGTCTGTCTGTAAAGTGGCACATCTGTAGCTGCAGCAACATATGATATTTCTAAAAGAAAACTGTCAAATCACATTTAAATTGACTTGTGGTTGCAATTGCCAGCACCTGACTATTTAAAAAATAAAGAATGAACAGCTTGGGGGTCCCTCCAAAATCCAGAACCTAGGCATGCAGTATGGTAGGTCAGGTAAAGGGTGGGCGAGCGAGAGCACCCCCCTGAACCATACCAGGCCACATACCAACAACATGGGGGGTGTTTTTGGGCAAAGGGTCTGCACCTCCACCCCAAATCACATTGTGCCCATGTTGACAGAGACAAGGGTCTGAGGGCAGGGGGCATATTGGAATCTGGAAGACCCCTTTAAGCAGGGGGCCCTAAGATTCCACCCCCCATGTGAATCAGTATGGGGTACATATTAATCCCTACCCATTCACCAAAAAAGTGTCAAAAAGTAATTGACAATTCCTTTATTAAAAAATAAAAAAGTGTCCCCCAATGTAAATCAATCATGACGATGCCACACTGCCGGGACTCGGAATAGAAAAAAAGGCTCCTCGCTCATTACCGGCCAACCACCGAATGTCTCCTTTGTCATTTGACAGTTCTTATATAGGTAAGGGCAGGGCCACTTGGAGACATCACCTGATGACATTGCCGACCCAGCATGCACCGGTCGGTGATGTCAAAAAGAGGGCAGTGCAAAGATCTGCCAAACGGCTGAGAAGGCATTCGGCAGGGGGGCTGGAGGGTCTGGTAGGGAAGCCCATTGACAGCAGATGACTCATCGATTGCTAAGGATGCTGCGGCCAGCTTCCCGGCCCCACTCCTTAACAAACAGCTTTACTTATCCCTGATTGGGCAAAGCTTTGCCCAATCAAGTCGCAGAATACACTGTGCAGCGCACAGTGCATTGCAGGGTGTTCGGCAGGACGAACACCCGCTGAACACTGCAAATTTGGGTGTTCCCCAAATGAGGCAACCACCCAATGTTTGGCCTAAACTCATGCTCGGGTCAAACTGTTCACCCAACTAGTGACTGGTAGCATTGCAGCAGTAATAACTTTAGTGTCAGTGGGCCAGATTCGGAAAGATCAGCGGATCTTTCTGCTGGCGTACCGTAACTCATTTACGTTACGCCGCCGCAAGTTTTTCAGGCAAGTGCTGTATTCACAAAGCACTTGCCTGTAAAGTTGCGGCGGCGTAGCGTAAATTACCCGGCAGAATTCAAATTCGGCGGGTAGGGGGCGTGTATCATTTAAATGATGCGCGTCCCCGCACCGAATGAACTGCGCATGCGTCGGCAACGACTGAATCCCAGTGCGCATGCTCCAAATGACGTTGGCAACTCGTCATGCTTTCGTTGTGAACATAAATTACGGCTAGCCGTATTCGCGAATGACTTACGCAAACGACGTAAAAATTTCAAAACTCGGCGCGGGAACGACGGCCATACTTAACATTAGCTACCCCTCATATAGCAGGGGTAACTATACGCCGGAAAAAGCAACGTAAAAAATAGCGCCGGGGGGTCGTTCGTTTCTGAATCGGCGTAACTCCTCATTTGCATATTCCTTGCGTAATAATATGGAAGCGCCACCTAGCGGCCGGCCTGGAATTGCAGCCTAAGATCCGACGGTGTAAGACACTTACACCTGTCGGATCTTAGGGATATCTATGCGTAACCTGATTCTATGAATCAGGCGCATAGATACGAACATCGGAACTCAGAGATACAACGGCGTATCAGGAGATATGCCGTCCTATCTCTTTCTGAATCCGGCCCGAAGTGTGTGTATGCTATTGTTACCTTGCTCATGGACCAAGAACCATTGGGTCCTCCTGATAATTCACCAGCATGCTAGCATTGAAAGATGAATTGTGATACCCTGCATATAATTTGGCCTCCCACATTTCGGTACCCTTTGGACCCTGATTCATGACACTACTGCTTTCCAATAATCTTCTTTTAACAAAACCCAAGGACTGATATTGTAATATAAACAGACAGAGCCCACAACTTAGCACTCTTCAGTTTAAGTAAGTTGGTGGAATGATGTATCTCTGTATTATCTATAGAAAAACTGTAATAAAGCTGCTCAAAATCTTTGAAGTTGAAGATGATTATTTTTCTGCATTATTTTTTCCTACAGAATTTTATTTAAGAAGGGCCTGTCATTTGGGCAAATTTGATTTAGCAACACAATTAAACATTTCATCTTTAGTAACATTTTGGTAAAGTTAGCCTCTAATTTTGGCCTGAAAAAATATACCTTTAACCAGTTCCCGACCCCCGCATGTACATATACGTCCACAATATGGCACGTACAGGCACATGGGCGTACATGTACGTCCCCGCCTTACCTGGGTTCGGGGGTCCGATCGGGACCCCCTCCGGTACATGCGAGGGCCGGGAACAGTGTACGGGAGGTCCGGGAGGAGGGGGCGGCTATTGGTTTCCAGCCGTCCCCTCTCGATCTCCCTCCGCGAATCAGCTTCCACCTGAGCCCTCCCTGCCTGTGTAACTGTAAACACAGGCAGGGAGGAAGTGACGTTTTCTCCCCTCTGGCGGTCTTTTCGTCCGGTTCCAGAGGAGAGAAGACGTCAGTACTGTGAGTTGCACCAACAGCACACTGACACAGCACACATAGGTACATAACCCCCCCCCCCGATCACCCCCCCAGCACCCCCAGATCACCCCCTGTCACAGTGTCACTGATTGCAGTGATCATTTATTTTCTGATCACTGCTTTTAGTGTCAGTGTGACAGAAAAAAGTGTCAGGGCAGTTAGGTTTAGGCCCCTTTAGGTCCAGGGTAGCCCCCTACCCCCCCCCAATAAAGGTTTAACCCCTGATTGCCCCTAAAGTTAACCCTTTCACCCCTATTGCCAGTGTCACTAAGCGATCGGTTTCTGATCGCTGTATTAGTGTCACTGTTGCCGCTAGGCAGTTAGTTTTTTTTTAGGTTCGCCGCCAGGTTTATATAGCGTTAGGTACCCCCATAAATAAAGGTTTTAACCCCTGATTGCCCCTAGAGTTAACCCTTTCACCCCTATTGCCAGTGTCACTAAGCGATCGGTTTCTGATCGCTGTATTAGTGTCACTGTTGCCGCTAGGCAGTTAGTTTTTTTTGAGGTTCGCCGCCAGGTTTATATAGCGTTAGGTACCCCCATAAATAAAGGTTTTAACCCCTGATTGCCCCTAGAGTTAACCCTTTCACCCCTATTGCCAGTGTCACTAAGCGATCGGTTTCTGATCGCTGTATTAGTGTCACTGTTGCCGCTAGGTAGTTAGTTTTTTTTGAGGTTCGCCGCCAGGTTTATATAGCGTTAGGTACCCCCATAAATAAAGGTTTTAACCCCTGATTGCCCCTAGAGTTAACCCTTTCACCACTGATCACTGTATAAGTGTCACTGGTGACGTGGTTAGCCAGTTAGTTATTTAGTTATTTTAGGTTCGCCACCAGGTTTTTAGAAAGCGTCAGGTACCCCCATATATTACCGAATAAAGGTTTTAACCCCCTGATTGCCCCCTAGTTAACCCTTTCACCAGTGATCACCGTATAAGTGTTACGGTTGACGCTGGTTGGTTAGTTTGCTGTTTATAGCATCAGAGCACCCGCCGTATATAACCCAATAGGTTTAACCCCCTGATCACCCGGCGGGTGATATACATTTAATTTTAGCGCCAGTCAGGGTCTGCGTCGCCCCAGGCAGCGTTAGGTTAGAGCCAGTACCGCTTACACCCACTCGCTAAGCATACACCCCCCTTAGTGGTATAGGATCTGAACGGATCGATACCTGATCTGATCAGATCTATACTAGCGTACCCAGCAGTTTAGGGTACCCAAAAACGCATTGTTAGCGGAATCAGCCCAGATACCCGCTAGCACCTGCGTTTTCCCCCTCTGCCCAGCCCAACCCACCCAAGTGCAGTAACGATCGATCACTGTCACTTACAAAACACAAGACACATAACTGCAGCGTTCGTAGAGACAGGCCTGATCCCTGCGATCGCTTACAGTTTTTTTGAAGCGTTTTCTACGTTTGCTTTTCTACAGATCAGGTGCTTTTTTTACCTGTGAATCCTTACCATTGTACCACTAAATTTAGAGTCCAAAATGGCAAACCGAAGGTACAATGATAAGCAGGCCTTGGAGTTCATGTGCATGTCAGATAGTGAAGAGGAGGAGGTCACGCATCTGACAGATTCTGGCTCAGAATACGAACCCGTTTACGACAGCGGCTCCATGTCAGATAGCTCGCACGACGAAGTTGAGGTCCCTGCTAAGGCCAGGCGTACCCGATCCCGTTCTGATGTTGTTGAGCAGCAAGAACCGCAGGACCCTCGTATGGAGCAGAGATCCAGTACTAGCGCCGCTATTCCTTCTGGTGAATTGGCAAGCACCAGCGGCCTAGTACACCCTGGTCGTTTATCCAGCACTGCAGTAACACTTGGTGACGTGGCGAGTCCCATAAGTGCAGTTGAAGCTGGCGATGTGGCAAGCACAAGTAGTGTCCCGCTGCCACCAAGAAGAAGACAGAGACAGGCCCGTCGTGCCCATAGTGTCCTTCCTGTAGAATTTGCCTATCCTGATTGGGTCCCCACCACTTCTACAGCACCTGTACTTCCCCCATTTACTGGCCAACCCGGTATTCAGGTGGATACAGCGAACTTTACGTCACTTGATTTTTATTCGCTGTATTTCACGGAAGATCTCTATAGATCTATTGTGGATCAGACTAATTTATATGCTGGTACCTACATCGCCGCTAACCCCCAGTCTCGCCTTGACAAACAATGGAAACCACTCGAGGTTTCCGAATTTAAGACCTTTCTGGGCCTTACCCTCAACATGGGCATACACAAATTTCCGTCATTGCGGATGTATTGGTCCACACATCCCATTGACCATATGTACATTTTCTCTGCTCACATGGCCAGGAAACGATACGAGGCGATCCTGCGGTTCCTGCATTTCAGTGACAATACACTTTGTCGTCCACGTGGAGACCCTGAATTTGACCGGCTCTACAAAATTCGGCCCCTCGTAAACCATTTCAACGAACGTTTTGCAGCCTTGTTTAATCCCCAGCAGGTTGTATGCGTTGATGAGTCCCTGATTAAATTTGCTGGCCGCTTGTCTTTCAAACAGTACCTTCCCAGCAAGCGTTCCAGATACGGGGGGGAAGCTCTATAAGCTCTGTGACAGGGCCACAGGCTACACATGGAGCTTTAGGGTTTACGAGGGAAAAGATAGTCAGGTAGAGCCGGAAGGATGCCCAGATTACATGGGGAGCGCTGGCAAGATTGTTTGGGACTTGGTGTCACCCTTATTCGGAAAGGGGTACCATTTGTATGTGGACAATTTTTACAGCAGCGTGCCACTTTTTAGCCACTTATTTGATCAACAGATTGGAGCATGTGGCACCGTGCGACCTAATCGCCGGGGCTTCCCCCAGCGGCTTGTAGATGCCCGTGTTAGGCCGGGGGCGAGAGCCTGCTGCAGATGTAAAAATTTGCTCGCTGTGAAGTGGCGGGACAATAGGAATGTTTTCGTTCTTACCACCCTTCACGCAGACACGACAGTCCAAATTCGTACGGCGACTGGTGTTGTGGAGAAACCCCTCTGTGTCCACGAATATAACCAAAACATGGGAGGGGTGGACCTCAACGACCAGTTAATGGCGCCATATCATATTGCCCGTAAGACGAGACGCTGGTACAAAAAAGTGTCTCTACATTTATTTCAATTGGCTCTACTGAATGCTCATGTCGTATACAGAGCTTCAGGACGGAATGAATCCTTCCTTCAATTCCAGAGGGATATCATCACAGAACTCCTGTATCCAGGCGGTACTGTACCTCACCAGCTCCTACCAAATGCAGTAAGCCGACTGCATGAGAGGCATTTTTCTTATGTCCTCGAGAGTACCCCTACCCAACGAGCCCCCCAAAGAAAATGTCGTGTCTGTACCAAGCGCGGATTTAGGCGTGACACCCGTTATTTTTGTCCCAAATGTCCTGGCAATCCTGGTCTTTGTATTGGTGAATGTTTTGAACGCTTCCACACACACGTTAATTATTAGTGTAGGGTGAAACATTTCACAGGCTAGGCACACTCACACAGGGTCTCCCAAGATGCCATCGCATTTTGAGAGACCCAAACCTGGAACCGAAAAGTTGAAGTTACAGTTCACAGTTACAAAAAAAAGTGTTAAAAAAAAAAAAAAAAAAGTAAAAAATAAAAACAGACAAAAAAATATAAAATAAAAAAACCAAAAATAGTTGTCGTTTTATTGTTCTCTCCCTCTCTATTCTCTCTCTATTGTTCTGCTCTTTTTTACTGTATTCTATTCTGCAAAGTTTTATTGTTGTTATGTTTTTTCATGCTTGATTTTCAGGTATGTAATTTACTTTACTGTTTTCAGGTACGCCATTCAGCTGTTGCGCAGACTTATTTATCTTGGCAGCAACAGCGTTTGCTCCCACGATATATAAAGCCGTGACTCCAGTGCTGTAGGAGGTGATTTCACCACCACAGTTAAAAAAAGAGCATATATGCCGAAGCATGGGGGCAGTGGGGGCGGAGGAGCGATTTTGCTCCTAATGCCGCGTACATACGGTCGACATTCCTACGGAGGCTTTTCCCGTGGAAAAGTCTGACCGTGTGTATGCGGCATAACTTTTTATGCCGCGTACATACGGTCGAAATTCCGACGGAGGCTTGCCGGTGGAAAAGTCCGACCGTGTGTACGCGGCATAACTTTTTTGCGGGAGGATGCCCCCATGCTTCGGCATATATATATATATTTTAGGCACAGGTTGCGTTAAATGTTTTATTTTTCACTATGTTTTTTTTTTTTTTGGTATTTGCTTTGCAGGTATGGTATGATCTTACTGTTATACTGTAATGTTACTTTGTTTTAATGTTAACCATCATTTGCTTAGCAGGCACGCCATTCAGTTGCAGCGTGGATTTATCTAGCGTGACAGCAAAAGCGTTTGCTCCCACGATATATAAAGCCGCGACTCCAAACCTGTAGGAGGTGAGTTCACCACCACAGTTTAAAAAAGAGCATATATGCCGAAGCATGGGGGCATTAGGGGCGGAGGAGCGATTTTGCTCCTAATGCCGCGTATATACGGTCGACATTCCTACGGAGGCTTTCCCGTGGAAAAGTCTGACCATGTGTACACGGCATAGAAAAGTCCGACCGTGTGTACGCGGCATAGAAAAGTCCGACCGTACGCGGCATAACTTTTTTGCGGGAGGATGCCCCCATGCTTCGGCATATATAAATGGTGCATGTATGCCCATCATTAGAAGTGGGTGGATGAAGGGAGGTATTCTAATGGTGGGCATACCCACCGATCAATCTTTTTTTTGTTCAGCCAACAGGCTGCATGAAAAAAAAAAAGATTACAATACATGTCCAACAAGAACCATCAACGTACTGGTATGTTGCAGGACTTTGAATGGTTATACCAGAATGATGCCTGCGGGTTTAGGCATCATCTTGGTATCATTCTTTTCAGCCAGCGGTCGGCTTTCATGTAAAAGCAGTCCTAGCGGCTAATTAGCCTCTAGACTGCTTTTACATTCAGTGGGAGGGAATGTCCCCCCCCCAGATATAAACGGCGCCATTGAGAATATGGGAAAGCATTTTATCACACCGATCTTGGTGTGGTCAGATGCTTTGAGGGCAGAGGAAAGATCTAGGGTCTAATAGACCCCATTTAAAAAAAAAAAAGAGTACCTGTCACTAACTATTGCTATCATAAGGGATATTTACATTCCCTGAGATAACAATAAAAATGGTAAAAAAATAAATAAATGGAAGGAACAGTTAACAAATAAAATAAAAAAAGCGAAATAAATATATAAAAAAATAAAAAAATAAAAAAAAGCATCCCTGTCCCCCCCTGCTCTTGCGCAAAGACGAACGCAAGCGTCGGTCTGGAGTCATATGTAAACAGCAATTGCACCATGCATGTGAGGTATCACCGCGAAGGGCAGATCAAGGGCAGTCATTTTAGCAGTAGACCTACTCTGTAAATCTAATGTGGTAACCTGTAAAGGCTTTTAAAGGCTTTTAAAAATGTATGTAGTTTGTCGCCACTGCGCGTTTGTGCGCAATTTTAAAGTATGTCGTGTTTGGTATCCATGTACTCGGCCTAAGATCATAATTTTTATTTCATCAATAATTTGGGCAATATAGTGTGTTTTAGTGCTTTAAAATAAAAAAAAGTGTATTTTTTCCCCAAAAAATGTGTTTGAAAAAACGCTGCGCAAATACTGTGTGGAAATTTTTTTTGCAACACCCACCATTTTAATCTGTAGGGCCTTTGCTTTAAAAAAATATATAATGTTTGGGGGTTCAACTTTACTTTCTTGCAAAAAAATAATATGTTTTTATGTAAACAAACAGTGTCAGAAAGGGCTTTTTCTTCAAGTGGTTAGAAGAGTGGGTGATGTGTGACATAAGCTTCTAATTGTTGTGCATAAAATGCCAGGACAATTGAAAACCCCCCCAAATGACCCCATTTTGGAAAGTAGACACCCCAAGCTATTTGCTGAGAGGCATCTTAAGTCCATGGAATATTTTAGATTTTGACCCAAGTTGCGGGAAATATAAATATATATATATATATTTTTTTTTTTTTGCGCAAAGTTGTCACTAAATGATATATTGCTCAAACATGCCATGGGCATATGTGGAATTACACCCCAAAATGCATTCTGCTGCTTCTCCTGAGTACGGGGATACCACATGTGTGAGACTTTTTGGGAGCCTAGCCGCGTACGGGACCCCAAAAACCAATCACCGCCTTCAGGCTTTCTAAGGGTGTAAATTTTTGATTTCACTCCTCACTACCTATCACAGTTTCGAAGGCCATAAAATGCCAAAATAGCACAAAAAAAACCCAAATGACCCCATTTTGGAAAGAAGACACCCCAAGGAAACTGCTGAGAGGCATGTTGAGTCCATTGATTTTTTTTTTTTTTGTCCAAAGTGATTGAATAATGAGAAAAAAAAAAAAAAAAAGAAAAATGTGTCACTAAATGATATATTGCTCACACATGCCATGGTTATATGTGGAGTTGCACCCTAAAATACATTCTGCTGCTTCTCCTGAGTACGGGGATACCACATGTTTGGGACTTTTTGGGAGCCTAGCCGCGTACGGGACCCCGAAAACCAAGCACCGCCTTCAGCATTTCTAAGGGCGCAAATTTTTGATTTCACTCCTCACTACCTATCACAGTTTCGAAGGCCATAAAATGCCAAAATAGCACAAAAAAACCCCAAAATGACCCCATTTTGGAAAGTAGACACCCCAAGCTATTTGCTGAGAGGCATGTTGAGTCCATGGAATATTTAATTTTTTTGCCCCAAGTGATTGAATCATGACCAAAAAAAATTAAAATAAAAAAATGTACAAAACATTGTCACTAAATGATATATTTCTCACACATGCCATGGTTATATGTGGAATTGCACCCCAAAATACATTCTGCTGCTTCTCCTGAGTACGGGGATACCACATGTGTGGGACTTTTTGGGAGCCTAGCCGCGTATGAGACCCCGAAAACCAAGCACCGCCTTCAAGATTTCTAAGGACATAAATTTTTGATTTCACTCACACAAATCTTGAAGGCAGTGCTTGGTTTTCGGGGCCCCGTACGCGGCTAGGCTCCCAAAAAGTCCCACATATGTGGTATCCCCGTACTCGGGAGAAGCAGCAGAATGTATTTTGGGGTGCAATTCCACATATAACTATGGCATGTGTGAGCAATATATCATTTAGTGACAACTTTGTGCAAAAGAAAATCAGTTTGTCATATTCCCGCAACTTGTGTCAAAATATAAAATATTCCATGGACTCGACATGCCTCTCAGCAAATAGCTTAGGGTGTCTACTTTCCAAAATGGGGTCATTTGGTTTTTTTTTTTGCTATTTTGGCATTTTATGGCCTTCGAAACCTTGATAGGTAGTGAGGAGTGAAATCAAAAATTTGTGCCCTTAGAAATGCTGAAGGCGGTGCTTGGGCTTTGGGGCCCCGTATGCGGCTAGGCTCCCAAAAAGTCCCACACATGTGGTATCCCCGTACTCAGGAGAAGCAGCAGAATGTATTTTGGGGTGCAATTCCACATATAACCATGGCATGTGTGAGAAATATATCATTTAGTGACAACTTTTTGTAAACATTTTTTTTTTTTTTTTCGTCATTATTCAATCACTTGGGACAAAAAAATTAAATATTCAATGGACTCAACATGCCTCTCAGCAGTTTCCTTGGGGTGTCTACTTTCCAAAATGGGGTCATTTGGGGGGGTTTTGTACTGCCCTGCCATTTTAGCACCTCAAGAAATGAGATAGGCAGTCATAAAATAAAAGCTGTGTAAATTCCAGAAAATGTACCCTAGTTTGTAGACGCTATAACTTTTGCGAAAACCAATAAATATACGCTTATTGCGATTTTTTTTACTAAAGACATGTGGCTGAATACATTTTGGCCTAAATGTTTGACTAAAATTTAGTTTATTAGATTTTTTTTACTTTTTGTTATAAGAAAAATCATTTTTTTTCAAAATTTACGGTCTTTTTGCGTTTATATCGCAAAAAATAAAAATCGCAGAGGCGATCAAATACCATCAAAATAAAGCTCTATTTGTGGGAAGAAAAGGACGCAAGTTTCGTTTCGGTACAACATTGCATGACCGCGCAATTACCAGTTAAAGCAGCGCATTGCCAAATTGTAAAAACACCTTGGGTCTTTAGACAGCGTATTGGTCCGGGGCTTAAGTGGTTAAGAAAACCTTCCCATTTGCACGTTTTTTTTTTAACTATGAGTTTTATTGTTTTTTTTTTCTAACTATGAGTTTTATTGGTCTTGAAAAAAATACTATACAAGTTATACAACATAGCATTGATAAACATATGCAACAACTGAGAGTCAAAGAAAATTTGCGCAAGAGATGGGTATAAACGGGAAGAGCAAACAAAAAGTGTCATCTTAATCACAATAAACTGTGGCCAGTTCCCAGGTGCTTCCAATGATGTAGGAGACATATGTTGAGTAGCTAAGAGTGCGATAGATGGATGGATGGAGAAGCCTGTAAAAGCACCTCTTTGGAGATTTACTAAAACTGGTGCACAGAGAATGTTGTGCAGTTGTGCATAGTAACCAATCAGCTTCTAGGTTTGATTATCAATGTTTAACTGAACAAACTGAAGTTATAAGCTGATTGGTTACTATGCACAGCTGCACCAGATTCTGTGTGCACCAGTTTTAGTAAATATACACCTAACTGTCCATGGCAATTAGTGGCATATTAAAAGAGCAACATTTACAGGCTGAAAAAAAAATCACCAGCACATTCAAGAGAGGAGGTTTTGTGAAAGTGATACATAGATTCATTTATTTTTATTTATATATATATATATATATATATATATATATATATATATATATATATATATATATATATATATATATATATATATATATATATATATATATATATATATATATATATATATATATATATATATATACATATATAAATAGATATAAATATATATAGATATCTCTCTCTCTCTCTATATATATATATATATATATATATATATATATATATATATATATATATATATATATATATATATATAATCTATTTATCACTCTCCTGATTCACTTGTTTTTTCTGCATAAGCTGCTTTGTACTACATCATTAGCTTCCCTGCTTGTGGTAACTACTGCTGCTTCTGCACAGGAAAAAAAAAATGTGTGTGTCATCGTGTGCGTGTGTTAATGTTTAGAACTCTATATGTCTAAGGTACTAAAATGCAAATCAAGGTTAAAAAAATCCAGTGACATGAAAAAAACATTTAATACAATATATTTGCTCTAAAGATCTTCAACATAAAAAGTAAATATATTCCTAAACAGATCTAGAGTGGAAATATTTGTGAACCACCTACAAAGTGAACCTAAATAACCAGAATTGTTTAAATTTGCTCAATGTAGAGTACAAATTATATGCAATAAATCCATCTTTTTTCCTCTAGCTAGAATTACAATCTATACTGTACACAACAATTTGGGCACTTAATATTTTATAGAATTTAATCAGGGAAAAAATACAATAATATTGCCTAATGCACAGATAGTTGTGTCATCTAGTGGCTGCATGTCTACAAATAAAGTTTAGAAATGAAAATATGAGGCAGTAAGCCTCATGGAAGCCAGACGCAATGAAAATAAATTCAAACATTTTCAAAATGCCACAATGATACAAATCAATTATTATTTAACACATCAAATACTTGCTTAAGGGTGAGAGAAATCTATAAGCTGATATTGCACTACCCAGAACAAGTATGCAGCATGTATGTTTAGGGTTTAGGGTTAACTCATGTCATGGATCAGCATGACAACAAAGAAACAAGCAATATCAGTAGAGATCAACAATGGAAACCTATGTATTTCTCGATTGATTACACTATATTTGTAATGACAGCAAGCAGCATTGATATGTCCTGTACGCTATTGAGTCACATCTCACTGTAGTAAGAAATGGAACCTTCCACTTGCTCCCCTGAGAAACACTGGGATGCTTGGTGTCATACAGTTTATGTCCTGTGTGTGACCATGCATATTTTACCCACACTCATGTATGTGGTTTGGTGTTCCCTCCAAAGCAATCATAAACACACACACCAACACTAAAAATGAGTAAACATGTAGTTGTGATCACCTAAAGCTCAATTTTTCTTAACAGGAAGTTCTATTCAAGTTGATAGAAATCCAAACATGGACCCAAATAAGTATGCATTACAGAGCAGAAAATTACGAAAAACTCCGGCAACCCTGCTTGTCAAAGTGATGGACTGAAAATAAGCCACTTTCTTTAAAAATTATACCAGAGATACTAAAAATAGAAGAATTGGACCTGGTGGCACTGATGGTGGTCAAGTCTATTTCTGATTATTTGGTCAGAGACATTCACGCCAGTGGCTTGATGGAGGTCATTTTGAAGGACTCCGGCAGTGCTCATCCTGTTCCTCCTTACACAAAGGAGCAGATACCGGTTCTGCTGATGGGTTAAGGACCTTCTATGGCTCTGTCCAGCTCTCTTAGAGTAACTGCCTGTCTCCTGGAATCTCCTCCATGCTCTTGAGACTGTGCAGGGAGACACAGCAAACCTTCTGGCAATGACATGTATTGATGTGCCATCCTGAAGGAGTTGGACTGCCTATGCAACCTTTATAGGGTTCAAGTATCGCCTCGTGCTACCAGTAGTGACACTGACCCTAGCCAAATGCAAAACTAGTGAAACACAGTCAGAAAACATGAGTAGGGAAAAAAATGTTAACTGACCAGATCAATATCCCAGGAGTTCTGATTCAAAAGTGTTCCTTTAATTTTTTGGAATCGTGAATATATTTTTTTTAATTTTCCACCTTTTTACCTTTCCACCTTTTTTCATTTATCAAAAAAAAACATTAATGATCAAATACCATCAAACAAAACTTTATTTGTGTGAAAAAATTATATACATTATGTTTGATATTTGCAGAGTAATGCAATGCCGTATCAAGTGAAAGTAGCGCAGTGCTGACTAGCAAAAAGTGGCCTGGTCATGAAGGGGGTAAGATCTTCTGGAGCTCAAGTGGTTAAATAATAATAAATTACACTTCCCACTGTAACTCCCCAAGTGAATCAATTGTAAATAATAAATATACCTAAATGAATACAGCTGCTAGCACCTTTAAGCAAAAGTTATAATGTGAAAAATTATATACAGCCAGTGCAGCGCTATTATACATGTTCCATCAACAAGTTTCAAATGTGAATAAAACAGTTCCCAATATATTATAATATATACATAAACACATGCAGGGTGATATGATGAACCAAAGATCTAATACATATGTGAGAAAAAGCAATATCCACTGAATAAATGATAATAAGAAAATGCATAGGATGGAGTTAGTGATATCAGCTCACTGGGACAGAAGGCAGTGAGTTTCAGTGATCTTGGACACAACATATTTGTATCTTTTGTAAAAATGCATAAAGAGGTAAAGATGTAGGTATGGCATGTTTTGACCTTTAAAAAATATATATTTTTTATTGTATTATGCTATGTATGCCCTTTTTCTATGGATGTTCACATCCACAGATTATGAAAGGAAAGATGGGAGTTGGGAGGCCCAAAGTAGACTCTTGCTTTATATTAACCTCCCTGGCGGTATGATTCTTTCTGAAAAAAGGTGCTGAAAGCGGTACCATTATTTTGCATGGAAATTTGGCGTTTTAGATTGCAGGCCTGCAATTCTTAGGAATAACTCACCTAAATCTGTCCAAACCAGAGTCTCTAATAGACTATGACAAAGTTTGAAACACAAAATCATAAATTATAATATAATAAATAATAACAAATAATAATTTAATAATAACAATAGTTTTTATTCAATAAATTTTAACAAATAATATATTCAGATACTCAGATTTTTTGGGGGGTCAAACAGGGGTGCAAAATCATAATTCAATAAATGTCTCGGGTGTGAAATTCTTTAAAGCACGGTATGGCGCAAAGTCCAACATCGCAATCGAGACAACAGTAGCGCGTTTCTTTGCAAATTTTCCTTCCGCTGGCGTCGCGCTTGGAGCAGCAAACCACACACATCCGTGTGGGTGCTGTTTTTTTTGGAGTGGGTGGTACATGGTCCAAAAAATGACGACCAGTTAGTCGCTCTGGATTTACAACCCCAGAAGCCCGTCGTCCAGAACGGTTTACCGCCGTTGGCGTTTGGTGTTTGAGGAAAATTTGTTCAGCCACCTTCCACATAAAGTCTGCATGGACCATAGACCTGACATTTTTTTTTTTTGAGCAGGATGAAAGAGTTCCAAAGACATTGCTCCAAAAGATGTCGGAAAATCTTTTTATAATATTTTTTTTGCTGCTTTCTCATTGCAGGGTAAAAAGTCATGGCCTGGTCAGCCCTGTCCACACCTCCCATCGTGTGGTTGTAGTCCAACACCACCTGTGGCTTTCGAACGTCTTTTCCACCTTTGGTATGGACCATGGCGGTGGAGGTATTATGGACCGTGCTCAAAAGGGAAACGTCCTTTTTGTCCCGCCACTTCAGAGCCAACATTTTCCCCTTTTGCCATGCAGCTACTTGTCCTTTCCCGAGCTTTTTATTTGGAAATCCTGACGGCATGTCACGCCGGTTAGGCCTCACAGTCCCATAAGCGTCTGTCCTATTCAGAAGTAGGAACTCGTATAGTTCTGGGGACGTATAGAAATTGTCCGTAGTGATACAGTAGCCCTGGTTGAGCAAGGGCTCTATCAATGAAAGGACTGAAGCGGTTGCCATTCCATAGTCACTGAATCTCTGTGAGAATTTGGTCCCTTTCCCAGTATAAAGTACTGAGTTCCAAATATATCCAGAGCTGGACTCACAAAGCATAAAGGATTTTATCCCAAAGCGAGCGCACTTAGACGCAATGAATTGAATCCAGCTTAGGCGACCTTTGTAGGCCATGAGACTTTCGTCTATTGTAATGTCCCTCTCAGGTATGTAGGTCCGCTCGAAGTTCTGCAGGATCATTTGGTAAATATCCCAAATTTTTTTAAGCTTTGGAGCTGGATGAGAATGTTCGTCAAATTCCTCGTTATTTTCAAAATGCAAATATTTCATCATAAGTGAAAACCGATATTCGGACATTACTGTTCCAAAAAAAGGTGTGGCCAATAATTTATTTGTGGTCCAGTACCACTTTTGGAGTGGTTTTCCCACCACTCCCTGTAAAATTAGGAGGCCAAGGAATTTCCATATATCCTCGCTGGTCACAGGCTCCCATTTTCTGCGCCTTGAAAATAACTGCTGGGTAGCAGATTGCTGTTCTTCATACCGATTTGTCTCCAAAACAATTTTGTCGATCACCTCATCGGTCAAAAAAAGTCGGAGGTATTCTAAGGGATTGTCATCCTCCATGTCCACTTTTATTCCAGGTGATCCTGTGAACGGAAACCTAGGGGGCGCTACGTGCTCCATAGCGCAATCAATTGCGCACCAGGTCTGCACGTCGCTGGGCACAGGTGCAGGATCGTCAACCACATCGCTTTCTGCATCCGACGACGAACTTTCCCACACGTCGCTGTCGCTCAGCTCCTCCGCAATGGATTCGGCATCGCTGTCGCTGTTTGGCAGCAGGTCGCATAATGAGTTTGATGTAGAGGTGTGCTTTGCCATTATTGCTGTGCAGTATACAGACACTGGTACAGTAATGGTACAGTAATTCTGCAGACAGGGCACTGTAAAGCACTGGGGGGGGGGCAATCAAAGGTCACTGTATTTTTTTTTAAATTTTATCCAATAATATCAGTGTGTTTTACTGTGTTTTACATTGTTGCTACTTATAGGATTTGAATTTCGCGCCACCCCCCCTCCTTCCGCCCCCTGCGTCGCGACGCTCGCAGGGAAGGGAATCAGGGGAACACACAGCATCAGGCGGACATCCGCCCACCGTACACTGCGAGGATTCAACGCTGGATCGCGGAGAAAAGGTAAGAAAACCTTCTTTCTGCATCCAGCGTACCGTTCGCAGCCTGAAAATCTCACCCCGAGTCACACTCGGGAACACCGCCAGGCAGGTTAAAGGTGTTGTAAAGGAAACACATTTTTTCCCTAAATATCTTCCTTTACCTTAGTGCAGTCCTCCTTCACTTACCTCATCCTTTGATTTTTGCTTTTAAATGTCCTTATTTCTTCTGAGAAATCCTCACTTCCTGTTCTTCTGTCTGTCACTACACACAGTAATGCAAGGCTTTCTCCCTGGTGTGGAGAAAGCCTCTTGAGGGGGTGAGCAGGCAAGTCAGGACACTCTCTAATTTGCAGATAGAGAAAGGAGCTGTGTGTTAGTGGGCGTCCTGACACTCCTGCTCGCCCCCTCAAGAGGCTTTCTCCACACCAGGGAGAAAGCCTTGCATTACTGTGTGTAGTTACATACAGAAGAACAGGAAATGAGGATTTCTCAGAAGAAATAAGGACATTTAAAAGCAAAATCGAAGGATGGGGTAAGTGAAGGAGGACTGCACTAAGGTAGTGGTCATCAACCCTGTCCTCAGGGCCCACTAACAGGCCAGGTTTTATGTATTACCTTGGGGAAATTTAGACTAGAATACTGCAATCACTGAGCAGCAAATGATATCACCTGTGATGTATTTCAGTTATCTTGCAAACCTGGCCTGTTAGTGGGCCCTGAGGACAGGGTTGATGACCATTGCACTAAGGTAAAGGAAGCTATTAAGGGGAAAAAATTAAATTCCCTTTACAACCCCTTTAAGTGCAATTGACTTTTTCTTACATGAGAGATCTGTGAGCAATGGTGAATGTAGTGCTTTGTGGGTGGAAGGCAAACTCATGAGGGAATGGTGTTTTTGAAAATATATAAGAACACTTGGAAGAAGGGGACAGTGTAATTGTGTGATTTTAAACCACAAAACCACCATTTTGATTGTCCCATCACTGTATATATACTGTATCTGCAGTATATACATGTACATGAACACAAACAGAATCAAACAATTCCCAATTGTATATACCTGTATATAGCACTGTTGGAAATTGTTTTAATGATATTTATGAAACAGTATGTAGCAGTGTGATATGAAGCAGTAGAGACTGTCCACTTAACAAAGTCAACATTCACTTTATAAAGTAAATGTTAACTTTATAATTTAACTTTGCTTAGTAAATAAGGTGAAGATGTGTTCGCTTTACTCATCAAATCATCTGCAAGACAAATGTTTATTTTTTTCTTGTACATGAACCCTTAAACACAGATTGAGCGTATTTACTATTCTCAATGAATGCTTCACTATATAAAGTGAACAGTCCATAACTAATGATTTACTCAAATACAGGTGACTGCATTGACCCTTATTAGCATATCAACTCAAATGACGGTGTCAGCCAAAAAGTATAATACAATATATGAAGTATTTACATGATCCATTGTGGAGAGTATTTTTGCAACCTGAGAGCACACATTGAGGAGCAGAGACATTTGTTTTAACAGGTGAGAAGTATTGTACCATGCCATCTTCTACATTACCATAATAAAGACCTCAAGCTTAGATCCAAAGTTTCTTAACATATAAGTAGCAAGTAAAAAGAATATGAAAATAAACATCCTAGACTAGTGGTTTCTAACATTTTTCACTTGTATAACCCCAATTTTCCCTTTCTATAAATTGCAACCCCCCCACCCACCCTCAAATCAGTCAGTATTATGCTGATATCCCCACAAACATGTCAACGGATAAAAAAAGAAGATCTTACTTGACAACACCATAAACATGTCCACTGGGTATACAATCAATACTGTAGTGACATTATTATATACATGTCCACACATATACAATCAGAACCAAACTGACACCACCATAAACAAGTTCACAGAAATAAAATCAATACCTTACTTTCACCACCATAAACATGTCCACAGATATACAATCAGGTAAATACTGACTCCACTATTATTATTATTTAAGCACTTATATAGCGCTGCCAATTTACGCAGCGTTTTACATATACATTGTACATTCACATCTTTCCCTACCCTCAAGGAGCTTACTATAAACATGTCTACAGATATTCAGTCGGGAATGTGTTGACATCGCCATAAAACATGTCCACCAATATGCAATCAATATATGGCATATACTGACTGTCTGTGGACATCTTTATGTTGTTGGTACGCTACTGGTTGTAATAAAACGTGGTAAATGATATATGATCATTTCAAGCCCTGTCACTAACGCTGGAATATATTTAAAGTGGTTGTCAAGCCACACAAAAAACTTTGCTACAATCCCCTCTGCTATGTTAAATAATGTCCCCAGTGCATTTGTTGTTTTTAAAAAATGCCTCTGTGTACCTAATTTCAGAGAGAAAATCGTCGTTCACGTAACCGGCCGCCTCTCTCCTCTCGAGCTGAAAGCAAAGCGTGTGGGGTGAGAAACCCCTGCTTATGTCAGCCAGGAGGAGGAGAGAGGAGGTGGTCAGGTGATCGCCAATCGGTGCTCTGAAATTAGGTACAGAGCAACATTTTTTTTTTTAAACAGGGGGAGGAGGACACAGGAGGACACACAAGAGCAGAGACGTGAGCTGCGGATGATGGAGGTATTTAAACTGACCACAGTGTCAGGGCTCAGTAGCTATAATTAACCGTGGTCAGTTTACAGGGGGGAGGGCATAGCAAGAGGAGGATCAGACAGGTTTTTTAGGTGATAGAAGGGGCCAAATTACACAGCATGGCACTGTGCTGTATACCATGCTTTAATGGAACAGGATCCATTCTTTTCTTTTTTTTTTCTTTTTAGGGTAACAAACACTTTGGAATGAATAACACTGACATTTGTGCTGGTAAGGTAACTATAAGGGGCAGCTGCCTTGGGTGCTTCAGTAGAAGAGAGGAGAAGTAGTTTACAGCTTTTGGTGGTGTAATTTGTTTTTTTCACATGGGGTGCTAAAGGACCTGGTCCTGGCAGTGCAGCACTAATGCTTGAACCACTTTCCCTCTCCAGTTTGTGTGACTGCAGGTTGTGCTTCTTTCACTCTCTCCTGCATGTGTGGGTCTTCCTTTCTCCCTCTGCTGCAATCGTACGCATTGATTTGTATGTGTCTCCTCTTTTTTCTGTTAAACATCCTTCTGTTCTCCACCTTCATATCTTCATTTTCCATTGGGAACATATGGCTCAATGGTCAGGCTACCAGGAAGACAATGTGACTTTTATTTCCTCCTTTCTTTTCACCTCTTTGTGTTATTATTATCATCGTCATCATCACCATCATCAGTAGCAGTTCTGGTAAAATTCTATCCACCACTCAACTTCATTGGCTGTTGGTTTATATGTGACCAGCACCATATGATCTGATGAAACTGTGCAATCAGGTCACCTGCACCATAGAAACACATGACACTGTGAAGCCCAGCTGCCTAACCTTGAGAAAGCTGGGAAGAATATTCATTGTGACTGTGGGCAAACCCAGATAAAAATTGCCCTTCTGTTATCGTAATGAGAGATTCCTGTTTCAGTTTCAGGAGGAGGACAGACTGAGCTGGAGAAAGCTCTTACCATCTAAGAGACCATAGCCAAAAGTTGAAATCTCAAAGCCATATCCAGCAAGTTCCCAGCATGCTGTAACTGCTGGTGGCAGGACCTTAAGCAGGAGAAGGGTTATATTTAGATCACTCTGTTTCTCTGGCTCCTGCCCTATGAGTGTCACTTAGAGGTTGTTTTACGAAAAGTGCAAAATCTGGCATAGCTCTGCATAGAAACCAATCAACTTCCAGGTCATTTGTCAAAGCCTATAGCATTTGTATACCCAACATTTCATATCCTTGATATTTGCCTGTTGTGCCATGTACTTGTATGAAAAAAAATATCCTGTTCTCTTTGCATTGCTTCCTTTTGTGTGAAATCTCTGGTGTTCCTGGCAGTACCTCTGCTTTCCTATTAAATCTGACCACACTAAACAGGAGAACATGCCATGGTCAGTTCTCTTGCTGTGCTGGGAACTCAGCCTGCTGTCCTCCAATGATCAGATTTGTACTGACACACACCCCCCTTCACAGCCTTTTACTATGTACATTGGTACAATATAGCATTCACATACTTTTTTTTAATTCTACATACACTTACTTTTCTTGTCCTCATTTATGTTTCCAGATGTATCCATTTGTAATGTCTTACTTCCCGGTCAGACTTTAGATTATGACACAGGGAGGAGTTGATCAGCTGACCTCATTAGCACACACCCTGCATCATCCACCCACCCACTCCCAGCTGCACATTTTTTAAATGAAATGCAATCAATCAGTGATCACCCTTCTCATTAAATACATGATATACAATCAGATTAAATCGTGTATGGCCATCTTTATACAAGTACATAGAAGGGAGTGGGCCGAAACACTGTTCACATCTCTGAATAGTGAGAATTTGCATTTCCACATGCATCTTTTTTTTTAGCAAGGTGGGGAGGCGTTTTGGAGCATTTTCACTCATCACACATAGGGCAGCCAGTCCACTGAATGAGCAGCCCTATACGCAGCAATCACCCCAAAAAAGCTTCAGAATTTTACTGTGATTTGCGGTGCAGCGCATTTCTGAAATGCAACGAAACACACAGATGTGAATGGAGCCTCATTGTTCTTGTGTTAACGCACTGATTGATTGAATTTCATTAAAAAATATGCAGCTGGGAGTGGGTGGGTGTCAGGGCTGGGCTCAGCCCTTCCTTCTCTGAGCTGGCCGCTCAGCTGTCGGCTAATTGCCAGCTCATTTCTCTCCACAGTGACTCACCTGTTGATGATCTGCTCGTCAGCCCTGCCTACTTAAAGCCTCCAAGTTCACTTCATCTCTGTCTTCACCTTTGTCAACATCACAGAGACTTTCTCCTGCGTTCCTGTTGTTGACTTGCTCGGCTGGTGTTCCTTCTGGCTTCTGATCCTGCTTGTTGGACTACTACATTTATCTCTGGCTCTCTGACATTGGCTTGGCCGACTACCCGATCCGGTTACTGAACTCTGGCTATGTTTTGACTACGCTTACTCTGTTTTCCTTTTTATTATTACTAATAAACAAGTGTGATTTAACTGTACTTCTGTCTCGGTCTGATTCATGGTTTCTGACAGTGGGTGGAATATGCAGGGTGTAAGCTAATGAGGCCAGCCGGTCAACTCCTTCCTGTGTCATAACCTATAGTCTGACCAGGAAGTAAGACATTACAAATGGTTACATCTGGAAACATTGGATGAGGACAAGTAAAGTAAGTGTATGTAGAACTAATGAAAAGCATTGATATTTTTGCAAAAACAAGTACATGAATGCTCTATTGGTACACAAGGGAACTGGAATTTAAGAAAAAAAAGTGAACAAAGATGAACGTATCTTAGGGACACAGCATATTATTTTAAGTTTAAGCAAGCCTACAATAAGAGTGTAGGCTTTAAAATAAAGTAAAGCAATAAGAATTTTAATTAATTCATGTAACTTTTGTTAATAATTACACATTTAAAAAATAATTTTTATACAAAAAATTTGGTAATTTTCTAACAAATTTGAGAACATTCACACAATAAAGAAGATTCACTTAAAGCGGATTTCTACCCATTTAAAAGTCAGCAGCTACAAAAAGTGTAACTGCTGAGTTTTAATAATCAGACACTCACCTGTCCCACAGTCCAGCAATGCCAGTGCAGGAAGCCTCGCTCCTCTCCGCAGTGCCAGCATTGTAACTGTGGGAACTCGGCTGTGGCTTTAAAGCCGGAGTGTACACTGCGCATGCGGGAGCCATGCTGTGTGCTGTGAATGGCCGGGCAAATATTCTGGGACCTTTGATGTGCCCCAGAAGATTGCTGGGAGGGAGGAGGGAGAGGTGATCTTCCTTCCAGCGCTGTGGCACCAGGGGAGGAAGTGGGAGCTGGGTGCCTGTAAAAACAGGGTACCCACCCCCCCCCCCCAAAAAAAAAAAATATATGCCAAATGTGGCTTGTCAGGGGGTCACCAGCACTTAAAGTGGAAGTTCAATTTTTGGGTGGAACTCTGCTCTAAATTACCCAGTCATGTGAAAATAACATTCTTGTTTATTTTTTTCTTTTGCCCATGAATATATGATGAATTTTAACACAGTTTATTTGGCACTTGTATGATACTTTTGTTTGCAGTGCATACTGGTTTTCCTAAGGAGAAAGCCCAGCATGGTCTTTTCATTATTTATGGCATCTATCTAAATAAAAAAAGGTGGGCATTACCATCTTCTTACTCATTTGGCATTATGTGTAATATGATCTCATGCTATTCAGGTCCCTTTACGACAAATGACATACAGGCTATGCACAGCATAACAGTATATCATTCAGACCAGTAGCTGCAGCCTTTAGTGTCCCGCCTGCTAGTAGCAATTGGTAAATATTGGTATAAAATATTTCTTATTTACCTAACTATAAAATAAATTAAAAACAAATCGTAATCCTGAAAAAAAAAATAAAACAAGATATATACAGACACAATTTCAAGATTTGTTTAAGCATAATATAAACCTTTAGCTTCTTAAGGATTTAGATTATAAGGCAATAATTTTATGTGAGTACATGTAGAGCAAACAGTGAATGATCTTGTAGTAGATATTTCCCTGTAGTATCTGACATGCACACTATTCCCTTTTTTTCCATGCTCTGTTGAAATATATTGAGAGGGGATTAGCATGCACAAGTCTTCTGAGGTTATGATGTTGTTGTCGAACTGGTAAGTACTAAAGGTGTCAGCTGTCAAGTAGCTCTGCTCACACTTCCTGAGGAGATTAATTGAGCGAATTGAAGGGTTTATTTACTAAAGGGCGACATCACTACTTGCATGCAAATACACATCTATATAACTTTTGGGCTTTGCATATTTTAAAATGTGCCTTCAGTTTAAAGTGCCTTTTTCCTATTGATTGAAAAAAAGATTGATATGTTACATAGTATGAACATGTATCAAAAAAAAATAATAATAATAATTATCTCACATACCAAATATTAGTTGATAGGAGTAAGGTTGCATAACTGTTATAATCTATATTAAAACTGAACTCCAGGAAGATATAAAAGATACACATTAAAGTGCATCAAAAGGCAGAAGTTTTATTTTTTTTATCTTAATACAATCTATGCATTAAGATTAAAAAATCCTCTGTGTGCAGGAACCCCCCTCGGCCCCCCTAATACTTATCTTAGCCCTGTCTCGATCCAGCGATGTTACATGAGAGTCTCGGCTGTCCCGGACTCTCCCTCCTCATTGGCTGAGTCAGCAGTGGGGAACCATTGGCTCCCGATTCTGTCAATCAAAATCAGTGAGCCATTGAGAAGAGAGATAGGGCGGGGCTGAGCCACAGCTCCATGTCTGAATGGACACACAAAGCAGTGGCTCAGCTCGGATGCCCCCATAGCAAGCTGCTTGCTGTGGGGGCACTTGGCAGGAAGGAGGGGCCAGGAGTTACGTTGAGAAACCCAATAAGATGAGGATCTGGGCTGCTCTGTGCAAAAGCACTGCACAGAGCATGTAAGTATGACATGTATATATATATATATATATATATATATATATATATATATATATATACAGTACAGACCAAAAGTTTGGACACACCTTCTCATTCAAAGAGTTTTCTTTATTTTCATGACTATGAAAATTGTAGATTCACACTGAAGGCATCAAAACTAAATATAACAATAAATAAAATATATTTCATATTCTAGGTTCTTTGAAGTAGCCACCTTTTGCTTTGATTACTGCTTGGCACACTCTTGGCATTCTCTTGATGAGCTTCAAGAGGTAGTCACCTGGCCCAGCACCCCATCACTCCCCTTCTTGGTCAAATAGCCCTTACACAGCCTGGAGGTGTGTTTGGGGTCATTGTCCTGTTGAAAAATAAATGATGGTCCAACTAAACGCAAACCGGATGGAATAGCATGCCGCTGCAAGATGCTGTGGTAGCCATGCTGGTTCAGTATGCCTTCAATTTTTATTAAATCCCCAACAGTGTCACCAGAAAAGCACCTCCACACCATCACACCTCCTCCTCCATGCTTCACGGTGGGAACCAGGCATGTAGAGTCCATCCGTTCACCTTTTCTGCATCGCACAAAGACACGGGGGTTGGAACCAAAGATCTCAAGTTTGGACTCATCAGACCAAAGCACAGATTTCCACTGGTCTAATGTCCATCCCTTGTGTTCTTTAGCCCAAACAAGTCTCTTCTGCTTGTTGCCTTTCTTTAGCAGTGGTTTCCTATCAGATATTCTACCATGAAGGCCTGATTCACACAGTCTCCTCTTAACAGTTCTAGAGATGTGTCTGCTGCAAAAGGTGACTACTTTGAAGAACCGAGAATATGAAATATATTTTCAGTTGTTTCAAACTTTTTTGTTATGTATAATTCCACATGTGTTAATTCATAGTTTTGATGCCTTCAGTGTGAATCTGCAATTTTTATAGTCATGAAAATAAAGAAAACTCTTTGATTGAGAAGGTGTGTCCAAACTTTTGGTCTGTACTGTATATAGACAAAAAACAACACTTTAATGCAGCTCCATATTTATAATGTATGATATTTTATTTTTATTCAAGCAGTGTAAGTACATGCATTTAAGTTAGTATCAGCCACTTGAAGTTCCTTTCTAGAGGTTCTAAGACTACAGAATGGATAAGCATGAAGAAGCCAATCAGGTTTGCTGTACTGCTAAAAGTAGAGAGCAGAGTGATAGAGAGATGTTATGCCTCTCTTTTCTGTCTCATGTCAGGGAGGTGCCCTGTAAGAGGTACTAAACTGTAGCAGAGAAAGATCAGGTCTTCTCCTCTGCCAAACAGGGCTGTGCCGTGTGGAAAAACTCTGTCAACCTTAGGACATACATAAATACAAATCATCTGGGAGGTAGAACTGCTCCCTTATATGTATTTCATCTGCTTTTTTGGCTTTTTGTTTGGAGCTTACTTTTCAACTCCAAAAATAAATAAATACCTGTTTGCAAACAATGTGAGCATGGTGGCTTAACCACTTGACCACTGGGCACTTAAACCCCCTTTCACCACCAGATACATTTTCAGCTTTCGGTACAGTCATATTTTGAATGACAATTACTCAGTCATGGAACACAGCATCCATATGATATTTCCGTCCTTTTTTCACACAAATAGAGCTTTCTTTTGGTGGTATTTGATCACCTCTGGGTTTTTTTTTTTGTGCTATAAAAGAAAAAATTGATAACATGTAAAAAAAAATGCATTTTTCTTCATTTCTATTATACAATTTTGCAAATAAGTATTTTTTCTTCAAAATTTGGGCCAAAATTTATACTGCTGCATATCTTTGGTAAAAATAACCCAAATTAGTGGATATTATTTAGTCTGTGTGAAAGTTATAGAGTCTACAAGCTATGGTGCCAATCACTGAAAATGTATCACATCACATACTGACAGCTCATTTCTTGAGACCCTAACAAGCCAGGAAAGTACAAAACCCCCCAAATGATCCCTTTTTGGAGACATTCCAAGGCAGTTATTAACCTCCCTGGCGGTATCCCCGAGCGTGACTCAGGGTGGATTTTCGATGCTAGGATCGGTATCCCCGAGTCACGCTCGTGGTAGCTGTGCAGAGTTTGCAGCGGCACGGCTTACCTGCTCGCAGCATCCACAGACAAGTTACTTACCTTGTCCCTGGATCCTGCGATGCATCCCCGCTGTGTGAGCGAGCGGGTCCTCGCTCGATTCACAGTGTCCCCGTGTGCCGCCGATCTCCGTTCCCTGCGACGTTACGACGCACGGGGGCGGAGAACGGCGCCAAATTCAAAAAAGTAAACAAACACATTACATACAGTATACTGTAATCCTATAGATTACAGTACTGTATGTAAAAAATACACACCCCCCTTGTCCCTAGTGGTCTGCCCAGCGCCCTACATGTACTTTTATATAATAAAAACTGTTCTTTCTGCCTGAAAACTGTAGATTGTCCAAAAGTGTCCCTTTATGTCAAAAATGGTTTTAGAGCAGCTAGAAAACAGCGATAATAAATTATAATCACTTGCAGAATTGTGCGATAGCGATTTGTGGGGAAATTCGTCATAAAAAAATAAAAGTAATGACAGCGACAATTCTGCAGTTGAGCAAATTTCAGTGATTTTGAGTTGATTACATTATTGAATAATTTTTATTATAATTATATTATTATTTGTTATAATTATTTATAATTATGTATTATATTATAATTTATAATTTTGTTTTTAAAAAAAAATCATACCCGGGATGCCTACTACACTCTTGTTTGGTCAGATTTAAATGAGTTATTCCTAAGAATTGCAGGCCTACAGTATAAAATGCCAAATTTCCTTGCAAAATAATTGTACCGCTTTTGGTACGTAATTCCAGACAGAATCATACCACCAGGGAGGTTAAGAAGCATAGTTAGTTGTTTGAAGTTGTAATTTGTTTCCGTCAATTCTTTGCAAAATTAAGATTATTATTTTTTTTGTTCACACCAAATTGTCATTATAACAGGTTACTTCTCTCCCATGGCATGTACATTTCACAAATAACACCTCAAAATATATTCTGCTACTCCTGCTGAGTATGGAGATACCACATGTGTGAGACCTTTACACAGCCTGGCCACATACATAGGCCCAACATTGACGTAGAACCACCAGGCGTTCTAGGAGCATACATTACACATCTAATCTCTCAACCACCTATTACACTTTTTAAGGCCCTGGAGCACCAGGACAATGGAAACGACCACAAAGTGACCCCATTTTGGAACGAAAAAACACCCCAAAGTATAATCTATGAGGCATAATGAATCTTTTGAACAGTTATTTTTTTCCAGAAGTTTTTGGAAAATGTGGAAAAAAAATTAAAACACATTTTTTTTTAACAAAGTTGTCAATTTTTAAGATATTTTCAACACATAGCATGTACATAGCAAAAATGACACCCCAAAATATATTCTGCTATTCCTCATGAGTATGGCGATACCACATGTGCAAGCTTTTTACACAGCCTGCCACATAGAGGCCCAACATCCAAGAAAAACCATCAAGTGTTCTAGGGTCATAAATTACGCATCTAATTTACTTACAACCTATCACATTGAAGGCCCTTCATATTTCTAGCACATAGCATGTACATACCAAGAATTACACCCTAAAATACATTCTGCTGAGTAAAGGGTAAATAAAAGATTACCTGTGGTTTTAGTAGTGCACTTGTCCACAGGAGGGGAGCCCTGATCAGGGCAGCACGCAGGGACGTGGTCAGAGACAGTGAATGGAATTGTCAAGGCAGAAGGCAGGAATATTGTTCATAGTCAGTACAGGCAGGGATACTGTCAATATACAGTCCAGGGTCAGTGCAGGTAGAGGCATTGCCAGCAGTGCCAAAATATTGGTCCTGGTAGTAAGCAGGAACATGGTCCAAGTAGCAGGCCAGGTAAGAATGGGGACAGGGGTAGAGGCTTCTCCCACCAAAATCTCTTTGAAGTCTCTGAGTCTCCAGACCCTAATCCGGGAATGAGAAAACTAAAAAATTAGTTTTCTGCATCCAGAAAAACAATTCTGGAGCCCCTCACATATGTGAGACCCCTGTGTTATAAATCACACTACTCCAGTAGCAGAGTAAAAGATCAGTCCAAGAGGCATGCAAAAACCATGGTCAAACAGTCCAGGGTTAGTTCCAGAGCAGGCAGAGGTAGGTACAGTTTAGCGTTTGGCAGAAGTGTGGTCATAACAGGCCAGGGTCAGTTCCAGAGCAGGCAGAGTTGGTACAGTTTAGCATTAGGCAGAAGTGTGGTCGTATAACAGGCCAGGGTCAGTTCCAGAGCGGGCAGAGATGGTACAGTTTAGCCTTAGGCAGAAGTGTGATCGTATAACAGGCCAGGGTCAGTTCCGGAGCAGGCAGAAGTATGTTTAGCGTTAGACAGAAGCGTGGTCATTTAGCAGGTCAGGGTCAGTTCCAGAGAAGGCAGCGGTATGTACAGTGGCATAAGGGGTGAGGCAGTAAATGACAATTATGTTTACCATACTTTCCTAATAATGTAGAAAACTATGGTAACAGCGGAAACATTCACCAATACAAAGGCCTGGTTGGGAAGGACATTGGGGACAATAATACACAGTGTCTCTTCTAGTTCCTCCTCTGGTGCACACTCTGCATTTCTTCTGACGTTTCTGGCCTGTTTCATGGTGGGGGAGTCTCTCAGGAAAGTTGCCTTCATGGAGTCTGCTCACTGAATCCGACCGAATGCTTTCTGGTGGGCGTTCAAGGTACAAAAGGGTGGAGACAATATACAGGGTCCCTGTAGATTTACAGTAAATAACAAAAGTATTGTAAATGGCCAAACTGAAAAGATATATGGAGACCTTTTTATACCAATAGCAGCTTTTTCTTGTGGGAAGGTAGGGTTCGATCATCTAATCATTGAAGTCAACTCCCCACATGAACAAATTATAGTCATGAACACATGCTGGTTTTTGAATAGGGCTGTTTCTTCTGGGGATTTCCATGTAGGTATCGTTATGGATCGTTGTGAGCATGTGGGCGTTTTGTCTGTCCCTCCACCTGATAGCCAATATCTCTTCATTCCGCAAAGACACCGTCTCCCCTTTTCGTAGTCTTTCAGTAACGAGCCTTTGTGGAAACCCGTCCTATTGGCTCGCACTGTACCACATGCTGAAGTGTCCTTCCGGTGAAGGTTGCAGAAGAGGGGTAAGCTAGTATAGTAATTATCCACATAAAGAAGGTAACCCTTTCCAAGGATTGGATATACAAGCTCCCAAACAACCTTTCCGCTGGCTCCGATGTACTCTGGACATTCAGGGGGATGCAGTTGGGTGTCCTTCCCTTCGTACACCAGGAAAGCTTAGATGTACCCCATGGCTTGGTCACATAGCTTGTAGAGCTTAACCCCATATTGGGCCCTTTTGCTGAGGATAAACTGATTGAAGCCAAGCCTGCCTGTTAAGTGGACCAATGATTCATCCATGGAGATATTTTGGTTGGGGATAAATAACTGGGGGAATTTCTCAGAGAAAACATTTAGAAGTGGTCGAATTTTAAATAATTTGTCATGTGATGGGTCATTTCAGGGAGGGCACTGGGTGTTGTCATTGTAATGGAGGAAATGCATTATCATAAGGTATCTTGATCTTGGCATATTGGATGAATAGAGTGGCTGGTACCCCACCAGGTACCAGCGTGCTACCCCCTGTAATTGGGTCACCTACCGCTCTCTCCTGACTCAGGCCACAACGCAATAACTACCAGATGGTAAACCCCCCCTGCCCCCACCTCGAAGTCACCACCTTGGCTCTTTGCAGCATTTTGATCCAGGGCCACGTCCGATCGCCCCGTGGGGGTCAGGAAGGAATTTTTTTCCCCCGCCACGGGACATTGGCTTAGCTCGGACAGGGTTTTTTTCGCCTTCCTCTGGATCAAAAATCAGGGAGCTGGGATTCTGTGAATCATCACTCCCAGCACTACTGCAAAGCCCCCCCCTTATAGGCATTCTCCCCCCAGTTACGTCAGTGACTATGACAAAACTGAGGTACTCGCCAGCAACTATTTGGGGACTAAAGCCATTGGCCTCAAAATTGCCGGCCAACACCAAAAAAGTCTTAAGGACTGAACAACTGTGGAGAATCGATCGACGATCGACAGTCAAACACTACACCTGCCTAGCCAAACCAAAGCCCATATCATGCTCTCTGGTCAATACAAGATCAGCACTAAGACACCGAATAGAAATTCATGATCTCATCCTACAATGCGATTTAGACTGTCTCTTTATTACCAAAAGCTGGCTCACAGCTGACTGTAACACCATTCTCGACGAACTGGTGCCTGAGAACTATCGCATAATAACAGAAAACAGAATAGGACAAAGAGGAGTAGGCCTGGCAGTGATCCATAGGAGTTCCCTCTCGATCACTAAACCAGTCCTTCAGAACACACTTCCATTCATGGAATCTCTCTCTCTACAACTTCAAACAAATCCACAGGAGACCGTCCATATCCTTCTCTGCTATAGACCACCGGGTCCAAAACCGCAGTTTCTCACATCTTTGACAGAATTTCTGTCCACTTATACACTAAACAGCAAACATTTTTTGCTGCTTGGGGATCTCAACCTTTGGCCAACTCCTCACAGGATCCCGTGGCCGTCGCCTGCATTGACCACTTGGAAGGACTAGGTCTGCAGCAACTAGTATGTGGGCCCACACATGCTTCTGGGCACACCCTCGATCTTTTTTTCAGACAAAATCTGGAAGTAAAAATTCTGGAAAATGAGTCGTTACCATGGACAGACCACCATGTAATCAAATTTATGATTACCAAAAATACCCCTTTAACAAAAACGCAGAAACCAGTGACAAGGCACTGGACCAGATCTCAGAAAAAGCTCCATTCTGAGCTCTTCAAAACAATACTAGGAAATAAAATAAAAATTATCCCTTCACATCAATCAGCCACTGAAACCCTGGATTCCATAAACACAGCTCTACTGCAGTCAGCCGACTTGGTAGCGCCTAAACGTAAAACCTGCATCCGTAAATACAACTCCAGTTGGTTTAACGACCAGCTATTGTCCCTTAAGCAAGAACGTAGAAGAGCGGAAGCAGCTTGGAAAAGAAGCACTACAGACGAAAACCGCGCCATCTACAACGAAACAACAAAGAAATACCACAAAAAAAAATTCCTAGCCAAAAAAATCATTTCTCCAAGATCATCACCAATGCCCTAAATCGTCCTCGCAAACTCTTCAAGTTGGTTAGTCAGTCCATGAACCCAGCCTGTCTTGAAGCCCCCAATTCTGATACCCAAGAATTTTGCAATGAATTATCGGACCATTTCGTGAACAATCAAGCTGTAAAGCACTTTAGCAAAAATGGTTATACCTACAGATTCCTGAATATGCAAATTAGTTACTGACAACAATGCTAATTTGTTGTCATCATAAGTCACCACTATCTCTGGGGATAAGAAGCATTGTCTAAAACATTTTATTTAAAACATGATATATGCACAGCCCAATCTTGTTGTAAGGATGGCAAGGGGTGCAGTGTTTCACAGTATATATTTGTGTATACTTAAAAACAGTCATCGATAGTGTGCAGATGAGTTGGAGGAGGTCACATGTCCAATGCACTCTGAGGTTCTGTCTGCTGGCTTCTACGTCACTCCTGTGACAACAATGTTGAATAAAATAATCTAACATATGTAATATTAATCAATTGTATATTTCTGTACATGCAGTGATTTCAGTTTAAAAGTGATGGTAAAGGTTACATTTTATATATTTTTTTCAATAACAACTTATTGTACTTACCTGCTTTCTGCAATGGTTTCACACAGAGCAGCCCTGATCTTCCTCTTCTGGGATCCCCTGCAAGCGCTCTGGGCTCCTTCTCTTCTCCATGTCCCCCCAATGGAAGTTGCTTCCTATGGTGGCGCTAATGCAGTCTCGATCCTGAACCAAACTGTGTGCATCTATTGACACACACAAGTGTGACTCAACTCTGCCCCCCACTATATTGTCACAGGATTTGATTGACAGCAGCAGGAGCCAATGACTCCAGCTGCTCTCACTGAGTCCTGTAAGGAGAAAGAGCAGTGCTGTTGCTCTCAGGAACAGCGCTGGACCGAGATTGGGCTCAGATAAGTATTTAGGAGAGGCTGGGAGCTAAACATGAAAGGTGTTTTTATCTTAATGCCGAGAATGCATTAAAGTGATACTTGTTTAAAAAAAAAAAAAAAAAACATGTCATGCTTACCTCCAATGTGCAGCTCGTTTTGCACAGTGTGCCCCCGAACGGCGTCTTCTGGGGTCCCTCGGCAGCTCTCACGGCTCCTCCCTGCTCCAGATAACCCCCAATGGGAAGCACTCTCCCAAGAGCGTTACCTTGCGGGCGTGCTCCCGAGTCCTGCATTCGGAGTCCATAGTTGCCAGGTGCAGGACTCTGCCCCCCCCCCGGTGCCCGCGTCATTTGGTTTGATTGACAGCAGCGGGAGCCAATGGCTCCACTGCTATCAATCTATCAAATGAAGAGCCAAGAACCCCGGGGGAAACATCAAGCGCGTTCGACGCAAGACTTTCCAGGGCACAGGTAAGTAAAACGGGGGGCTGAGGGGGGCGGTAACAGTCAGATAAACAAAAGAAAAAGCCGCGCCACAAAAGTCTATTAGATCACACTCAATAAAGATGTAATAAGTCTGTGGTTGATCAATTGGCACATATATGGTCACAGGTATTCTGATACAGTCCTTGTAATGGCAGCTCCTACGTTCCACACCACCCAGTGACACAAATGTATAAAGTGACCCTCCACCGGAAAATGGAAAGCCGCTTACCGGAAGGCAAGCGGTTTGGGGCAGATGGCTATAACCCAGCCTAGGCCTTTAATCCTCGGATTTTTTACCAGGTAGCTCTCCGTCCCCTGTGCGTGATGTCTCAGCACCACCGTTGGAATGTAAATAAAAGAAGAGAGGCGCACATAGCGTGACTCTGTGACATACACTTTTATTTAAAAAAAGGGTAAAATTATACTCACAAACGAGCGTTTAAAATCAGCATAAACAGTAAATTGCCGGCCGGCATACAGGGGCCCTACTCCTTGTCGTGGTGACGTCACTGCGTAGTCTTTCCCAGACGCGTTTCGTCGCTATTGGACGTTGTCAATGGGGGTGATTTTTCACCTTAATGCATTAAGGTGAAAAAACATGAGGGTTTACAATCCCTTTAAAGTACAAAATCTTAAGCCTTTATAACCACTTTAAGTGTTTTGTGCCCATATGCACTGGTAGATAAGGCTATTGTGAGCTGTTCAGTTCCTTTTGGTACCAATCAAGGTACGCTGATTCTAGATGAGTTTATTTGTTTTGTTTTGTTTTGTTTTGTTTTGCTTTACACATAGTGGCTTCTTACATATATAGATCATCCATGGAATCCAGAAAAAAAAGAATTATAGATACGTTTAATCCTACCTAAATATGTTAAATGTATAAAGGAACTAAAGTCAAAAATATATTGCCATTACAATTTGTTTCCTATAATTCAACACTCATATATATTTGTACATGTATTACCAACTAGATACATCAAAAGACATATTATGCTACATGAACACAGATAATACCAATAGTGTTATCCCTTGCATTACTATGTATGTTGACATTTGAGACCTATTAGTTGATATTGTGTCATATGAAGGGTAAAAAAGTTAATAATAAATGTCACAGAAAAAAAATGTTAAAAAGATAAACTTGGGCTTTTAGGTGTATATGTGATTCACTGTGGTGTCTTTAGATCCCAGCTTTCCTATTTTTAAATTCCCAAGTTTGCTCCCTCTTGTGGTCTCTGAATGACGTTCTTCTTGCCATCCCAGTAGCTGACTTCTTTTGAATAGTGCAGCTGATCCTGCTGTGATCAACCCATTCATACTCTCTTTGCTATTAGATACATTTCATAAAGACTTTAGCTTTTAGATCCCAGCAGCATTGAAATCTGCCAGCCGTGCTTCTCAGAAGGAACATTCAGCTAATAATATATCACAGAGGAGGAATCAGCCCACCCACACCAGACAGCCAATTCAGAACAGAAAGGAAAAGCACAGGTGGCCAAAGCTTTAGGGGCGTTCAGATGTTCAGTAGCACTCCGACCGTTCGTCCTTGGGGTATTCAATCTACAGAGAGCTTCACAAACGTTATTGTTTCTCAGCTTATACAGTATGTTGGTGCCAAGCCCTCTAAGGTTTTCATTGAAATTTTCTTCTAAGCTTGGAAAACTAAGAGGGCCTGGCACCATCTTATCAGCAGGAAATAAATAATGATTAGGATACAATTTATTAAAGCGGAGTTCCACCCTAAAAATGAACTTTCTATTAACAGCTTGCCTTTAATGTAAAAAAAAAAAAAAATGTACTCACTTTTATCTGACTGTTACTAGGCAGATTTTGTAATATGCCTAGTTCCTGGTCCTAGGTGGTTCAACTTCCTGTCCTAAGACCCCATTGCCTCCTGGGAAATTATGACACTCATTTCCCAGGAGTCTCTGGGCATTACTGTGCCTAAAAATCGCCCAGCAGGCACCTCTCCTTGAAAACCTGGAAGAAAAAAGAACTGGGCTTCTCATGCCCACACATATGATGGATACGGCCACAACATGAGCTGTAGGATATAAGGCAAGTGTTTGCAACAATTTCTGGAATGATTGGGGAGCTATTAATATGTTTTAGGGACTATTTAATGTGATTAATTTTAACTTGTGAAAAAAAATTTAAATTATGCCCGAAACCCCGCTTTAAAGCGGAGTTCCACCCCCAAAAGTGGAACTTCCGCTTAAACCACTCCTTGCCCCCTTACATGCAACATTTGGTATGTAATTTGTTTTGGGGGGGGTGAGTGGGGGCTTCAGTAGGAGTGGGACTTCATGTCCCACTTCCTCCTTCCACCCATGGACGATTAGGCGATACTTCATATCGCCTACTGCGGCCCCTCCCTGTAGGCGATCGCCTGGGACATGTGACATGTCCCAGGCGATCGCCTGACCACTCATAGAGCGCACATGCGCAGTGAGTGCCCGGCTGTGAAGCCGAAAGCTGTCACGGCCGGGTGCCCACAATATGAATGGAGGCACCGGCGGAGAGAGGGGGAGAGGAGCGGAGCTCCGGGGGGCACGTCACTGGAACGTGGAGCAGGTGAATGTCTGTTTATTAAAAGCCAGCAGCTACACTTTTTGTAACTGGTGACTTTTAATAAACATAAAAAAGCCTGGAACTCCACTTTAAGCTGTCCAAATAGTCATTTAATGCAACTGTCATCTTTTGTCCAAAAGTACCATAACAGCAGGTACACTTACCTTGAATGTTAAAAAAAAGTGCCTTTTCATTAACCACTTCGTTACTGGCCCATAGTCCAATGACGTCCTGTTTTTAAAGATGGATATCTCAGTAACGGCAGCAGCTGCTGCCACAACTGAGGTATCCATCTTTAGTGCCGACGGTCCTGTACACGATAACGGCGGTCTCCGCGGCGAATTCGCCGCGAGATCGCCGTTATCGGTGGCGGGAGAGGGCCCCCCCCCCTCCCGCCGCTGTCCCGCGCCCTCCGCCGCTTACCGGAGCCGTCGGTAGCGGCGGAGGGGATCGCGACCATCCGGCAGCTGAGCGGGGACGAGACTGAAGGAAAAATCTCCTTCGCCCGTCCCCCATAGCTCTGCTGGGCGGAAGTGACGTCAAAACGTCAGTCCCGCCCAGCCTCTTAAAGAGACATTTTTTTTTTTTGTCATTTGAAAAAATGACATTTCCAAATTTTTTTTTTTTTTTTTGCATTTAAGCCCAAATATTAGATCTGAGGTCTTTTTGACCCCAGATCTCATATTTAAGAGGACCTGTCATGCTTTTTTCTATTACAAGGGATGTTTACATTCCTTGTAATAGGAATAAAAGTGATAATTTTTTTATTTTTTTTTATTTCAGTGTTAAAAATTGTAAAATAATTAAAAATAAATGCGAAAAGCAAAAAAAAAATTTTTTAAAGCGCCCCGTCCCGACGAGCTCGCGCGTAGAAGCGAACGTATACGCGAGTAGCGCCGACATATGAAAACGGTATTCAAACCACACAAGTGAGGTATCGCCGCGATCGTTAGAGCGAGAGCAATAATTCTAGCCCTAGGCCTACTCTGTAACTCAAAAAATGCAGCCTGTAGAATTTTTTAAACGTCGCCTATCAAGATTTTTAAGGGTAAAAGTTTGACGCCATGCCACGAGCGGGCGCAATTTTTAAGCGTGACATGTTGGGTATCATTTTACTCGGCGTAACATTATCTTTCACAATATATAAAAAAATTGGGCCAAATTTATTGTTGTGTTATTTTTTAATTTAAAAAAGTGAATTTTTTCCAAAAAAAGTGCGCTTGTAAGACCGCTGCGCAAATACGGTGTGACAAAAAGTATTGCAATGACTGCCATTTTATTCTCTAGGGTGTTAGAAAAAAAAAACATATAATGTTTGGGGGTTTTAAGTAATATTCTAGCAAAAAAAACTGTTTTAGTCTCGTAAACACTGAATCTGAAAAACAGGCTCGGTAACGAAGTGGTTAATGTTGCCCCTTACTGCTTCTGGTGCCCAATCCTTGGTCCAGTCCTATCATTTGATCCACAGTATGTGCTAAAATGAATGCTTCCAAAACAGGTTTACACCTCATTGAATAAACACTTGCAGGTATTGAACCATTGTTTTAAATTGATTTAATTGTTCAGCTTTTTTTTTTTTCCCCCATAAGTGTTGCTGTTCTCTTGATCTTTTGTCATATAATTGCAGACAAAATACTGCTGACAAAAATTATAAATCAAATAAATTAGATGTATGTCAGAAGCCTATAAATAATGAATTAAATACTGGCCTACTCATAAATATATTAGTAAAAGTCTGCAGAGTCAAAAGTAATATTTCCCATATGGTTTGCATTTTTAAAGTATATGGATGTGCTTCCATTTATAAGGCTGAATAATATATTTTGGAATATATATAATTAATATAAAGGATTAGTTCTACTAATGTAATGTGATATGGCATGTCATTTTAATGCCATACATATATTTATGAGATAACATTTTATTGGTGCCAGATCAGGACATATATTAATCTATAGTTTGAGGAAAACAGTGTACGGAGTGTTTTTTTTTCCAATGTTTCTCTAAAAGGCACATTTGTCAATCTTGAATTAATGCACATTGGCTGCTTGTTGCAGAATCACTGCATAAATCACGATAGAAAATTCTGTAAATAGTGTTTCCAAAGTTAAGTCAATGAGGGCAGTCAGGTTAATGGGAAACTTTACCCATGAAAATATGTTTGGCTTAATTATCTTTGGAAAATGTATTGTTTCTTCTGCCAGCAATTTCTGTGCTTAGTTGTTGTTTTCCAATATTTGTTACCAAAGTCATCACAGCTGCCAAACTTTTAACATAATTCCCATAGACAGTTGTCTGCTTATCCGGTGTTTCAAAGCTTATCTATTTCAATACTTTCTCTAAGGACTACAGAGGTCTTTAGAAGGGGATTTTTTTAAGTGATTGTAAAAAAGGATCTTTTTTTTTTCTTCTTTAAAAACTATACATATTGGGCCAGATTCTCAGAGCAAGTACGCCGGCGTATCTACTGATACACCGGCGTACTTTCAAATTTGGTGCATCGTATCTTTAGTTTGATCCTCAAACCAAGATACGACGGCTTCTGGCTTCGATCCGACAGGCGTACGGCTTCGTACGCCTTCGGATCGTAGGTGCAATACTTCGGCGCCCGCTGGGTGGAGTTTGCATCGTTTTCCGCGTCAGGTATGCTAATTAGCTTTTTCCGTCGATCCACCAAGGTACGCGTGGCCGTCGCATTCACTTATGTCGTCGCTAGTCGGCTTTTCCCGGCGTATAGTTTAAGCTGCTATTTTGTGGCGTATAGATAGACTTGCCATGTTAAAGTATGGCCGTCGTTCCTGTGTCAAATTTTTATTATTTTTTTTGCGTAAGTCGTCCGTGAATAGGAAAGGACGTAACTCACGTCGAAGTTCAAAAAATGACACAGGTGCGACGTCATTTCGCGCAAAGCACGGCGGGAAATTTCAAAACGGAGCATGCGCATTTCAATTGGCGCGGGGACGCGCTTCATTTAAATGAATCACGCCCCCAACTCGCCCAATTTCAAATACGCCGCCAGAAAAACACTACGCCGCCGTAACTTACGGCGCGATTTCGCTGTGGATTCGAAATTCCGCCAGGTAAGATACGGCGGCGTAGCATATCACTGATACGCTGCACCAGGGCAATTCTATGTGAATCTGGCCCACTATATTTATCTGCTTTGCAGTGGTTTTGCACAGAGCAGCCCTGATCCTCCTGTTCTCGGGTCCCCCGTCTGTGCTATTGGCTTCATTTGAGTTTGAGTATCCTCCTCCTAGCAAGCCGCTTGCTTGGAGGGGCACTCATGCAGGCTCGATCCCAAGCCGCACTGTGTGCATCTATTGACATACAAAGTGCAGCTTGGCCCGCCCCTACTCTCTTGTCACTGGATTTGATTGACAGCAGCAGAAGCCAATATCTTCCACTGTGCACACTGAGTCCAGTGAGGAGGGATAGAGAGAACAGCGTTGCTGCACTTGGGCACAGTGCTGGATCGAGTTCAGGCTTTAAGCAAGTACAGTAAAACCTTGGTTTGCGAACATAATTAGTTCCAGAAACATGCTTGTAATCCAAAGCACTTGTATATCAAAGCATTTTTTTACAGGGTATAAAAGAGAAGAGAGGCACCTCTAAGTGTAGCAGTAAGTTGATAAATGTTGTACCTTCATTAAATGTAACCATATTGCTACACTTAGGGTCTCCTCTCTCTTTTTTTATACTCAGTTGTGACATGACGCTACTCTTATATCAAGACATCGCTTGTATATCAATGCAAAATGTATTAAAACATTATGCTTGTCTTGCAAAATGCTCTCAAACCAAGTCACTCTCAAACCAAGGTTTTACTGTATTTAGGGGTAGCTACACATACAAGTTTTTTTATTTTTATCTTAATGCAGAGAATGCATCAAGGTAAAAAAAAACAGTCAATCTTTACAACCATTTGAAAAAAGGAGGTAAAATACATACAATAGATACAAGGCAGCTGCTAGCACAAAACATACAGAAAATATGTGAAAAGAGTGAAAAGGTTACGGTGTGCTGCGCTAATGAATGGATAATAGCCCGAATGACCGGGGTATAATGATATTCAAAAAATTTATATTAAAGTGATAAAGTGCAAAAAAAAATAATAATTATATTAACGTGAATATATAACATGTATGACTGTATGACCAATCAAAACGTATCTGATGAATCAAGAATAAACCCAAAATGTAAAGGCTAACATGAATCAAGACACAGTTCACAAACAAGGGTCCATGTAAACAATCTCCGATGGTAATAATAACCAATCTTCTCAAATGGATGGAAGATGAAACATGGAGCAATACAAAATCCTGGTGGTGAGGAAGGATGAATTCTCCCGTCTGGTCACGGATGTAGATTACTACCCCAAAGGACGGTCACAGGCTCCCAGCATTTATTCCTATAGGACTTCTAAGTCCTATAGGATGAAATGCATAGGGTTCTATGCCTGCTACCTACACTGCGCCTTTTATTAGTGATCACCTCTTTGTAAATTCCGCTGGATTTTTACATTTTATATTTTTTATACTCTGTTCATTTTTTGTTTTTTGTTTTTTGTGTGTTTTTTGAATAAATCCCCCTTGGTTCATTTTTGATCTATGCCATGTGGAGGCTCTTTTTTCTTGTTTCTTTTTATGTTATGCTATAGCCCTGGAGGGATATCATTGCTTTTGCTGTCCATACATCTGAGCTGCTGAGAGTCAGTGATCGGGACCGAAGCCGCTGGGAGCCTGTGACCGTTCTTGGAGTAGTAATCTACATCCGTGACCAGACGGGAGAATTCTGCTGATTGTACCAGTGTTAATCTTCTGAAGTGTTTGTGTCATCACCACTCTTACCTACGCCTGTTTGACCCACTCCCGAGGGGTTCTGGGTCCACGTCATACGGTAAGAGTACCCATCTTACAGCTATTCAGCTTTATATATACATCCTTCCTCACCACCAGGATTTTGTATTGCTCCATGTTTCATCTTCCATCCATTTGAGTTGGTTATTATTACCATCGGAGATTGTTTACATGGACCCTTGTTTGTGAACTGTGTCTTGATTCATGTTAGCCTTTACATTTTGGGTTTATTCTTGATTCATCAGATACGTTTTGATTGGTCATACAGTCATACATGTCATATATTCACGTTAATATAATTTTTTTTTTTTTGCACTTTATCACTTTAATATTCATTTTTTGAATATTATTATACCCCGGTCATTTGGGCTATTATCCATTCATTAGCGCAGCACACCGTAACCTTTTCAATCTTTACAACCACTTTTAGTGGATCAAAGATTATTGTATCTCCCCCGACAATGCCTTCACCTGCTTTTCTTTCCAGAATGATAGATTCATCTTTGCTTGGACAGTATGTAGAGAGTTTATTTTGTATAGTTATTTATTTATTGTAGGCATTTCTACAGCACTGACAATTTACACAGCAGATTGCACACTGTACATTCAAATCTGTCTTTATCCTCAATGGGACTACAATCTAAGGTCCCTATCTCACATTCATACATACACATACTAGGGCCAATTTAAACAGGAGCCAATTAACCTGCCAGCATGTCTTTAGGCTGCATTCACACCTGAACGCAGTGTATTGTACCACGATTTGCTGCGACAAATTGCGGCGTTTTGTCCCGCGATTTTCCGTGACAAAACGCGTCGTTTTTAGCCTACAATATGCCAGAGGGGTGATTGAAACATTGTCGGCTATGCCGAACGCCGAAAGCTGCCTGAAAAAAGGGTCCGGGACTTGTTTTGAGCTTCAGGCGTACAGCGTTTCGGCGTGGAGATGTGAACCATCTCCATAGCCGACAATGTTAAATCACCCCTCCAGCGTATTGCAGGCTGCAATAGCATCGGGCGTCGGGCGTAAAAACGCTTATGTGTGAATGGAGCCTGAGAGTGTGGAAGGAACCTTTAAGAAACCCATTCAAGCACAGAGAAACTATGCAAAGTTAAAGTGGATGGAAACCCGAAAAGAATATAATTTTTTTTATGTCACCATGTAGGGTATAAGATTTCCTATCATCTGTGCCCAGTCTTGCCACACAGAGTTAATCCAGCTCTGAGCAATCCACTTTTATTGTTCAGTGAAATAAAACGGACTTACAGAGAAAAACCTTAGGCCTCGTACACACGATAGGTTAACCAGAGGACAACGGTCTGATGGACCGTTTTCATCGGTCAAAACCGTTTGTGTGTGGGCCCCATAGGTTATTTAACCATTGGTTAAAAGAAAGACAACTTGCTTTAAATTTAACCTATGGTTTCCTAACCGATGGGAAAAAAACGATCGTTAGTAGGCACAACCATCGGTTAAAAATCCAGGCATGCTCAGAATCAAGTCGACGCATGCTTGGAAGCATTGAACTTCGTTTTTTTTCAGCACGCCGTTGTGTTTTACGTCACCGCGTTTTGACACGATCGTTTTTTTAACCGATGGTGTGTAGGCGTGACGGACCATCAGTCAGCTTCATTGGTTAACAGATGACAACCGTCCATCAGACCATTCTAATCGGATGGACTGATCGTGTGTACGAGGCTTTAGTCCGTTCCGCCCCCTTGCTGTGAGTGACAGGTTATTTACATATCTCATGCACTAGCCTGAGACAGAGGCACATCCTGTGTAAAAAGTTCACAATTCACATCCCTCTCCCTTCCAGCTCTCCCAGGATTGGCTGCATTTACTGTGTTTTGACTGGATGTTTCTCATCATGGGGTGTGATCCACAGTTCAGTGTGACGAGGAAATGCATGTATATTGCAGTGAAAACACAGAACAGAAATCAGAATATACACAGACAAGTGATCTGATTTAGGTTAGATGTATCTAGTGAGAGCTGGGCAGAGGAGAAGCTTGAGTGATCTGATTGTTATATTGCAGTGTGTGTGTTTGAGGTCACCTGATCACAGTTGCAACATCAGGTTATTTACATATCTCATGCACTAGCCTGGAGACAGTCATTATTTATTCCTACCCCCACTCCTTTTCTGAAGTCATGTGGTTACTTTTCTGGATTTTGACTGGATGTTGGTGATCATAGTAGAATTTAGTGTAAGGAATACCTAGAAGAAAATGCATGTTGACAAGGGGAGTGTAGAGGTGGGCAGAGAGTCTACTGACATCACAACTCCACCCACGAGCTCCAGACAACAGACCCACCCACAGAATCTGCAGTTTTTTGGGTCTCATAACAGACAGAGGGGAGACATTTGACAGGTAAGGATACATGCAAGAGGCATGTATATCCTTATAGATCAGCACTATTGCAGTAGTTTACAAAGGATGAGAGTGGTTTTACATCCACTTTAATGCAGAATGTGGCCTGGCTAGTATTTGTGCCAAAGACCGGAGTGTTGCAAGGCATAAGTTTTAACCACGAAGCCGCATATGCTGTATACTTTTTGACTTGGATGCTGGTTTAGAAATAACACAATCATGTAATTTATGGTGCCTGAGCAATTTTAGCTGTGCTTACAACTGTCTGACACAGATCAGCCCCTGCTGCAGTCTTTCACTTTGTAACTTGCTGCATATTCTGGGGCTGTCTCTAAATATCAGAGATGGCTGACAAGTTGACAGTTACTTGAGCAAGATCAGTACAATTATTTTGGATGGTTTAATGGGATTGTGTCTTAGTTCTACTATAAAAGACTGTTTACTGAGAAATTAAAGAAGACTAGCCAAAGCTCGTTTGGCTGTATTTCTCCTATGGATCACAGGAGTGCAGTTTATTTTGCACTCCTGTGACCCGTTTTCAGCAGAGTGGGCTAAAGTCTGCTCTATGCTGACATCACAGAAGTCAATCCAGGCACCACGTCATTGCAACAATAAAGTCTGGACTGATACCTGGCTCAGCCTTTCAGCAAGCTGCTGAAAGCCTGGGACAGCCGCCCCCCGCCCACTCCACAGCCCAGCGCTCCAATGAGCGAGGAGAGCGAGGAGCAGAGAGCTGTGACTGGCAGTCTGCAGCTCTCTGCTCACAGAGCTCTGAAAACTGAGTGATCAGTGGTGTTCAATCGCTTGGTTCTCAGTGTAAAGGCGCTGGGGGACAGATCCAGCATCGGATCGATGCTGCACCCACCTAGGTAAGTATGATGAATCTGAAATAGAAATAAATATTTATGAATCAAAAAGAAAAAAAAAGAAAGAAAAAAAAAATACTTTTCTTTTACGTGAACTTATTAGCCTTTATAACTGGCTACTGTGTTATTACACTTTGTTTGTCACAAGCAAACTGCCCTAATCCCCACCAACTACCACCTACCTATCCTTTGATAGTGCCTTTGTGAGCAATAGATGGCATATTTTTGCTTTAAATGGATCACTGGATAAATGGTTTTAATATTGGATACATTTTTTTTCTGAAGTGGAGCGACAAACACCTACAAGTGTATTAACATCTAAGCACTGGGATGTAGTGTCACCTTCTGTCTTCAGAACAGATTTAAATCCAACTGACTATAATGCCTACAGTTCTGCTGCCTCCAAATGCCCTGGGATAAGACCCCTACCACTGAACTTGCACCGACACCAATAGAAGTGTTTACATCACAAAAGGTAAAGATTTTTTTCCCGCAATCAACTAAAGAGGGTTAGATGGGGGGTATTTTTGCTTTGCCCAGAGTTGGGCCTTAATAAATACTAATTCATCTTCATTGGGCTTTTTGCAACCACCCACAATCAGGATCATGACAAGGGGTGGGCAGAAGGGAAAGCTGCACTGGGCACTGTGGTTTCATGTGAGGTGGGGAGGATGCTGCAAGGAGATTGAGAGGAAAGGGATTTGGGAGAGGCAATTTGGGTGTGACAGGGGGTAATGATTGCTAGGACTGGTGATTTAGGGGGATTTGTGTTGGGTGGGAGGATATGAGCTAGGAGGGGAAATCTGGGGAGGGGGTAGATTTGTGCTAGGAGGGGAGATTTGGAGATTTGGAGTGGGGGAGAAAGGATGTGTATTCAGAGGGGAAATTTGAGGTAGAGGATTTGTGCTAGGAGGGGTATTTGTGTTGGGGGGATTTGAGGGATGGGGCAAAGATTTGAGAAGGGAGGGGGGATTTTAGCAGGGAACAGATTTTTACTGGAGGAACTCATGCTTAGGGGGTAAGCATGCAGATTAGTGCTCGTTATTTTTTTTTATTTTTTTTTGGGGGGGGTGTTTGCTGACACATCTTGAGGGAGGGCACAGTTTGGCTTGTTCATCCTGGGCTCTAGATGACCTTGTCCCAGCACGGCCCACAATCAAGAAACTGAATTTAGGTGAATGTAATGCTTTGTGTCCTACTGCCAGAAGTATGTTTCATTGACATTTGTAGCGGAGAACACCGGGTTAAAACAGGAGTTTTTCTCAAAACACTATTTTATATGAAGAAGCACTGTCATATAGGCAATGTAGTTATGAGACATTGGATAATGTGACTACAGTTATTTCAGCTAAAGCACACTCTAAGGATAGAAATGGATGCAAAGGGACATAGAAGCTAAAAATATTATGAGAGCCCAGTGATTTACTGCATTTATGATCAGAGTTCATAACTAAGATCTACAGTATACACTATCATCGTTTTTTATTTTTTGCACATCAATAAAAATAATCAAAAATAATAATAATAATCATCAATATCATCATTATAAACAAATTAATAATAATAGTCAAAGTAGTAGTTATATAAATTATAATAGCAATAAGTAATGGTAGTAGCAATATAATAATAATAATAATAATAATAATAATAATAATAATAATAATATAATAAAAAACAAACCGTGATACAAATGTTGCAGTAAGCATCTTTTTCTATGCAGGAACAGTTGCCAAATATCAAGAAAATATTTTGACCTGGCAACTTTTGAGCAAATATACATGCAACTTAAAAATATAAATAGAGTGAATAATGTTCAGTGAATTTTTTTTTATTTTTGGGCAAATGTACAAATAACGTTGATTTGTTTAAACATATAATTTGATGGGTCTCGTTCATATAAAAAGGATGGGGAAGCCAGAGACATCCAGTGTAATTCTTTGAGGGGCAAAAGGGGTTGTTACTGTACCTAATGAAGGGCTGGTGCACTCGAGAGTATATCAGAGTGAACTATTGTGGTGAGTATTGGTACTGTAAGTCCTATACACATTGTGCAATTAAAGGGGTTGTAAAGGTTTTTCTTTTTTTTTCTTTTTTTTCTAAATAGATTCATTTAAGCTAGTGCATTGTTGGTTCACTTACCCTTTCTTTAGATTTCTCTTCAAAAATTGTTTTTTTCCTTTGTTTTCTTTGTCTGAATTTCTCACTTCCTGTTCCTCCTCAGTAAGCTGTTCTGGCTGACTAACCCCCAGCCAGAATGGCTCAGGTGATGGGGGCAAGCTTACTGAGGAGGAAAAGGAAGTGAAAAATTCAGACAAAGAAAAAAAAAACATTTAGAAGGGAAATCGAAGGAAAAGGTTAGTGAACCAACAATGCACTAGCTTAAAGGAACCTATTTAGAAAATAAAAAATGAACCTTTACTACCCCTTTAATCTTATAGTACACCTGTTACAAATCTAGGCAATTCAAACTGAACATATGATAAAGAACACATTAATTGCTTCTAACAATGAACTTCACTTATTTGCTACCTTTTGGCTGGGTAAATATACGATTGTAAGCAGCGCTTATATCTGCTAAACAAAAATATCTGTTATGTTGGAAATTCAGAACTGCTTTGTGATCTGTGTACATTTTCTGTGTTGTCTCAAGGAATCTAATTAGCCCCCCTAATTCAAATTTTTGACTACAGACTACAGGCCAGATCCACGTAGAACGGCGTAATTTTAAGCAGGTGTAGCGTATCGTAGTTACGCTATGCCGCCGCTACTTTGACAGACAAGTGCAGTATTCTCAAAGCAAAGTTGCGGCGGCGTAGCATAAATAGGCCGGCGTAAGCCCGCCTAATTCAAATATGGAACATGTGGGCGTGTTTTATGACAATGTATTGTGACCCCACGTAAATTACGCTTTTTACGAACGGCGCATGCGCCATCCGTGAAAGTATCCCAGTGCGCATGCTCCAAATTAACCCGCAAAAAGCCAATGCTTTCGACGTGAGCGTAAATGACGCACAGCCCTATTCGCGAACGACTTACGCAAACGACGTAATCAACGGAAAATTTGACGCTGGCCCGACGTCCATACTTAAAGCGGTGGTCCACCCTAAAATGCAAGTTTCTACCATGAAATCTAGCATAGTAGCGCGAGCTACAGTATGGCTTTATTTTTTATTTTTTGCGCCATACTCACTGTTTAATCCCGGAGATAAGTTTCAGACTCCCCACGGGGAATGGGCGTTCCTATGCTGCAGAGGGGACAATGATTGACGGCCAGCTATGGCGCGTCACGATTCCCGAGTAGGACTCGGCTCTTCACAGCGAATGCGCACAGACTTGGAGCTGACTGCGCAGGCGCCGTGAAGAGCCAAGTCCTATTTCGGCTATTTCCGTGAAGTGTGACGCGCCATAGCCGGCCGTCAATCATGTTCCCCTCTGCATTGGAACGCCTACTAGACTGAAACTTAACTACGGGATTAAACAGTGAGTACGGCGCAAAAAATAAAATAAAGGCATACTGTAGCTCGCGCTAGTATGCTAGATGGCATGTTAGAAAAAAAAAAATTTAGGGTGAACCCCCGCTTTAACATTGGCTGCGCCTCATATAGCAGGGGTAACTTTACACCGGAAAACGCCTAGCGTAAATGGCGTATCTGTACTGCGACGGCCGGGAGTACGTTCGTGAATTGGCGTATCTAGCTGATTTACATATTCTAGGTGTAAATCAGCATACATGCCCCTAGCGGCCAGCGTAAATATGCAGTTAAGATACGACGGCGTAGGCGACTTACGCTGGTCGTATCTTAGCAAAATTCTGGCGTATCTTGTTTTCTGAATACAGAAAAAAGATACGCCGGAGCATCCTAGAAGTTATGTGGCGTATCAATAGATACGCCAGCGTAACTTCTTTGTGGATCTGGCCCTACATGTTGTAGATTTTTTTAATTTATTTTTTTGCCCCAAGGCTATTTTACACCCTTATTATCAAGAATATGCATATGTACAGTTTTTCTCTAAATTTAAATATGTTCTAGGGCAACAATTATAATTGTAGAAATTTATTGAAAAAAATAGTTATATAGTAATTGTTAACAATATATATATATATATATATATATATATATATATATATATATATATATATATATATATATATATATATATATATATATATTAGGGCTGTTACTGTACTGATCAAAATTTTTCTGTTCGATTAATCGTTTTTTTTGTTAATCGATTAATCGACTAATTTTGATTAATTATAACGCACATACAGATCCAACTACTTTTAGCTGATCTCCTTGTAGGCTGATTCCCAGTGCAGTTACCAACCACTGGAAAAATGGATAGCAGGATACAAAAAACACAAAGGCAGCGCTCGATGGGAATTAAAACTTTTATAGTCTTCAAGTAGGTAACAAAATAAATATTGCACTGGAGATAAAATCGATGTAGCTACATAAACTGTAAAAATGGTGCGAGTAATACCAAATGGTACTAAAAGCAGTCATAAAAACATGTAGCTAAGTATGATACTGGTATAAAAATGTGTACAACGATACCACTGCTGAATCCAGATGAGGAGAGGTTAACATCAGTCCATCGGCATGTAGATGTCCAATGAAGGGAACTATCACAACTCCCAGTGGATGGTTGTAGAATCCCAGGTTGATAGAGGGAAGTGATAGAGGGAAGTGTAACAGCCCTTGCGTGTGGCAGATAGTAAGGTCCCGCCGGCATGCAGATATGAAGGCACAGCAAAGGAGCCCTTCAGATGGACACGGCAAGCCCCGCCAGTGTCCGTGACGTTACTGGATCTCCGACGGAACTCCTTGAAGGCCCAGAAGCCGGCAGAGAGGTGAGTACCAATCAAAATAATTTTAATCGATCAAAAAAATTAAAGATTAATCGATTAATTAAAATTAATTTGCACAGCCCTAATTATATATATATATATATATATATATATATACACACAGCAAACTGCTTTACCTCAAGAATTAGGGTATACTGGGCTTTAATATATCAGATGTTCATAATCTATTTGCAATGGGAGAAGAACTACAGTAAAAAAAAAGCACAACCCCTGTTAGGAAGCAGCATGTGCATGTAAAAAGTAAATATGGTTATACCCTTGTGCATATATTATCATTTTAACCAATTCCAAATTGAACATAAAACAAAGCTTTTAAAACATTTACACAAACAGTTGATTTAAATTAGGCTGTTAAAATTTTTATACATACATAAACAAAAATTACAGTTTAAAGTGTATTTTCAGTAAATTCTAAGCATGCTGTTCCATTTCTTGACTACTTTATTGCATGTATAGGTTTCTAAATGCTTTCTCCGGTAGTTGTCTGTATATCAGGGGATTAGATTAGCACCATGAATTAGTTACATTTTAGAAATGTTTAATTAAACATATGTTGCTTTTAGCAAGGTCAAGCTTGACTCATGTATATATCATTGTGTAATACTATTTAACAGGAAGCACGGCCTGCATATGTAATAGTGAAATGTAGCTGCCCTTTAAATATGTCTTTGTTGTAGCCAGGTAACAGCCTTTTTTTTCTTGCTTCAGGATTTTTTCCTTGGCACATACTGTAGTTCTATTTCAGAGAAATGAGACAACCTCATGCACTATATATTTGAGATCTACCCACATTCAAATCTGGAAATAGCAAAGGCCATTCCAAAACCTTCATCTTCAGTTTGTTGAAGTAGTGCATAGTTTTATTTTTAGGTATGTGTTAGATCATTATCTTGTAAAATCAAGGTTTTTTTCAGCATGAATTTCCTCACTTTATGTGCTATTGGCCTTTAAGATTGCAAAATACTTGGTGGAATTTTTTCTTACTTCTACCTTAAAAATACATCCTGTGCCAATGGTTGGGACACAACCTCAAACATAATATATCAACCCTTAAATTTAATAGTTGAAAATTAATTATAAAAGTTCCCTTATATAATGAACTTTGTATTTCACAAATAGGCATAAATAAAGGGAGCTCCTGGAGTAACAAGCAGAAGCTGTTTGCCCTTTCTTTGAATAAAGCTCCACACAGTCCTCTATGAACAAATCAGGCAGGAAGGGGAAGCGAAAGGGGATGGCGCTGTAAATTTGAGTGTGAGCTATTTTGTTATTTAAACAATGGACATTTTTCAAGAGTATCCCAGTCAGTTAAAGCGGTTGTAAAGGTTGATTTTTTTTCTAAACTAATAAACATGTTATAATTTGCTCTGTGCTTTCACATTACACAGAACAGCCCAAACCTTCTCTTCTGGAGTCCCCCACTGACACTGTCTGCTCTTTCTCATCCACTTGCTATGAGGAGCATACGTACTGACTCTCTCCATAGACACATACAACATGGCTCTCCCCTGCCCCCTGCTCCCTCTTTGCAGGATTTGATTGACAGTAGCAGGAGCCAACGGCTTCTGCTGATGCCTTTCTGTCCTGTGAGAAGAGAAACAGAGCAGTGCTAATGCAGATGGACAGAGCATTGGATCAAGATAGGACTCTGACAAGTATTTATGGTGTTGGGGACATTTATACCTTGCATGCAGGAATGCATTCCGACAAAAAATGTCCTGCCTTTAGAACCACTTTGACAACATAATAGAATCAATACATTGTATTTTAAATTCACATACAAACATAAAAAAAGGCAAATCATGATGGAGTTCTATTCAGGCTTCATAAACAGTGTCAACACAGAATGCTAGACATGCAATAGTGTTTTTTTTTGCAGCTGGAAGGTGTAGCAATAGCTGGGCATATGAGAAAGTCTATTTTCTCATCAGCCATTCTGCAATGAAGGGGAAGCTGAATATTCCCTCCAAACTGCAGTCTTCAAAGGGTTGATTTTGCATCCCAACATGTTCCTGTTCTCTGCTCCTTTCAGGAAGATAATATGGTGCATTGTCAAAACACTGCCTAAAAAGTTCTATGTATCACTGTAATCTAGTGTTGTTTGGCCAATGGATATAGTCCAAAGAAACACACATGACCACAACAGAACAGGAACCTAATGATGGTGAAAACATGAAAGAAGTATGACATCTACAGTATATGCTTACCCCTAACACAGGTGGTCAGACACTATAGCTGTCTACTGTGTTCTTCACCTATAGAAATCCCCTTTCCCAGAAGGCAAGAAGGCCTACAGGTACTTGGTTGCCCCCCAGGACTTATACACAATGCTATAGTGCCTGGGCACCATACCAGGGCAGGCGCACATTGAGCAAAGCAAACAGGTACTTGCGGTTGGCAGACAGGCAGAGTGGTTTGATGACAGTCCAGTTAAAAGGCAGGCAGAGTTTAATAAATAGTGGTTATCTGATCTGAGGTCATACACAGAGAAATCCAATCTAGCTGAGCAGGGCAAACAGGCAGCTTGATCAGGTATTACACACTCTTTCACAAGCATGAGAATGCAAGCTTGGCTAGCTTAAATCGGGTTGGGTCTCCACCCAGAGTTTGGCCACAATCAATCACCCTGCAGGTGGACAGGCAGACAAGGAGAGTGCCATAGCCAAAACCAGGATGCTGGAACCAGCAGCTATAATGGAGCAGGAGTGCATATGACAGCAATTATTTAGATTTATCTGTGTGAAAAAAGAGGAAACATTTACAGTCCTGTAAATAATAAAAGGAATTTTAAAGAAAACACTATACATTACCTTTAGCTTTGGAATTGTATTCACTCAATGAATTAGTTATGTTCTGGGACCTTACAAACAGATAATACTTAAAGATCAACATGAAAGCATCGCCAATGTTTGGCCCATACCTCTTAATATGTTCCATGTCATACAATTATGAGAATAAATAACAGTAATACTATTTGAACTCCAGGCAAGCAGATAAATACCCAGATGGAATACATATATGGAAGCTGTTTACCTACCAAAGAATTTGCCATCTGGACCATTTAGTCCTACACAGCTCTGTCACACCATGCAGCCCAATCTGGCAGGGATAGAGGCCTGATTTTTCTCTGCTGCAGTAAAGTAGTACCCACAGAGGTTGTTCTGACCCCAGCTTGTGATTAGACACTCAAAGGAAAACAGCTCTTCTCTATGTCACTCTGCTTTCGTCTCCTGTCAAAAAGGTCCTTCTGAGCACATGATAATTGCAACACAGCTGGCTCCATTGGCTGCTTCTTCCACTCCCAATCTTAGCTCTGATGTATATCGACAGATATCAATTCAAAGCCAGATCCTTTTACAGCTTCCATAAAAAAATTAAAAAAAATACTGCTATATGCTCACAACCGCAGCCCCCCCCCCCCCCCCCAACATGCCAGTTTCACTAGCATTAAATAGGTTTATTGAATTGTATATTATACATCAAACATACCATGTCCCGTTTGACTGCACAAAATGGGAAATGAGATGTATGGCCACCCCCAACTCTAATGAACCGTATACAGATTTCAAGCACCTCATTTGGTAAGGTCAGATTATATCTGACATCTGGTAGCACAGGGTTACTGTGCTCAACACCTTACAACTCCTGCCTCCCTGTACACCAGTTTGTTTATTATGTATTCTACACAAACAGCTACACAACATTCTACTAGTAAATTATTGGTAGAAACCTTGTTTATGGCTTGCAAAGCCATAGCTACTAACTGGAAGAGTCCACCATGACCTACTGTTACCGCCATTACTAGTAAAAAAAATAATAATAATAAAAATGCCATAAACCTATCCCCTATTGTGTGGACGCTATAACTTTTTTACAAAAAATATGTAGAAGAATACATATTGACCTAAACTGATAAAGACATTTTTTTTTTGGGGGGGGGGTATTTATTATAGCAAAACATTAAAAAATACCACCAAAATAAAGCACTATTTGTGAGAAAAAAAGAACGTTGATTTTGTTTGGGTAAAGCATTGCACGACTGCGCATTGTCAGTTAAAGCGACGTAGTGCCATATCGCAAAAAAGGGCCTGGTCATTAAGGGGGGAAATTTTTCAGTCCTTAAGTAGTTAAACTCTTGCTGCTCATTTAACCCATAAGTGTGGCAGAAGAGAGTATAGGCTGTAAAACCCACACACCACACATATGCATCTTTGGGTGGCATTGGTTTCTGTGCTGAGAGCACCCTTGCTGCATGCTTCTAGCACAGAGAATGTGCTTGGTCTGTACAGTGGGACTGGCTCCCAATCACGTGATGTGACCACTGTGACAGACAATCACAGTGGCAACATGATTTGTCAGACCCCCCTTCCCAACATGACAGCCCAATTAAATCAATGCCGTGGGTTGGTGGGATTGGGGTCAAATTACTTGTATGGATATATTAATGAATACACAGCCACATTATTTGTTGTCATTTATATCCACCTGCAGTGCAGATTTATTTAAAAAAAAACATGTAATCTGTTGAAAATGTCCATACATATTTATTTGCAAACTCTCTACATCAACTATTTTTTAAAGTATTAAAGCTGAATTCTAGGTAGATAGTAAAAAACAAATACATGCATTTATATTAAAATTATTTTAATTCCCTTGGGGAGGAAAGGGCAGTAATTGGAGCCAATCAAGTGACCTACATTGATGTGTGCTGACAAGGAACATGCTGATTGCAGAAGGGAGCAGGGAGATGACCCTATCAGTTTGTTACTGTCTCTGCACTATTTAGTCATAGGCTGGAAGTAAAGAAGTAACCTAGCTGTGTTGATTACCTGCAGCAGAGTAAAGTCAGATCACCAGCCTAGCTGTGCTATTTGGCAGGGCTGTGTTAGCCTCAGGATTGAACAGACAGAAATATAAATCCTTTGCCAGGTATGAAAGCTACCCTAAATGTAGTTCATTTGTGTATTTAGCATACTTGCTTAGCATTGCTTAGAGATATTTAACATGCACTGATAAGTATCTACATTAAGCAGCTGACATTCACACATGTAGTTAGTTAAAACTCTAAAAATACTATTGTTTTCTATTAAAGACGGGAGGCATGTATGGAAAGATTGTTGCTACAAGCAACCCCACAAAGATTATATTCCTAATATTGGTAAATAACCTGATAGTTAATTACCTTGCTGGTTTTATTGATTTTCCACTGATTAACAATAGCCAATGCATTGTTGTTGAGGGCATAGACCAGGATCTCTGAGTATTGATTAAGTTATTTAAAGTTTCCAGCTGAATTTGGGAACAATGTATTACAACTGACATACAATACTATACTATACACGGGATTTTGCATGCAAATGCAGCATCAAGAATAATTAAGGTTTACCTACATCAATCACCAAAGTCAAATTAGACACGCTATGTTCTGTATCTACACTGAACAAAAAACACTTTGAAAACACATCAGATCTCAATGGGGACAAATGAGCTGGATATCTTTACTGATATAGACAGGGTAATGTGTTAGGAACGGAAAGATGCCACATAGTTTGATGGAAATGAAAATTATCAACCTACAGAGGGCTGAATTCAAAGACACCCTGAAAATCAAAGTGAAATTTTTTTACAGCAAGCTAATCCATTTTGCTGACATTTCATTGCAGCAACTCAAAGTGGTAGTTTGTATGTCCCCCACATGCTTGTATGCATGCGTGGCAACATTGGGGCAAGCTTCTAATGAGACGACGGATTGTGTGCTGGGTTATTTTCGTCCCAGATCTGGACCCGGGCATTACAGCTCCTGAACAGACTGCAGTACAACCTGGCAGCATTGGATTGACAGAATCATAATGTCCCAGAGGTGTTCTGTTAAATTTAGGTCTGTCATATGTGCTCAGGGTGAACCTGCTCTCATCTGTGAAAAGCACAGGGCACCAGTGGTGGACCTGCCAATTCTGGTGCTCGACGGTGCGGGCACTGATACAGTAATATAAACCACTGCTTGTCAGAGCATTTTGTACTATAAGCATTGTACAAGGAAAACTGAGAGGTGGTTAAGATCCAGTGTTTTCCAACCTTTTGGACCTCATGGACCTCTAAATGTTAAAATTTTTATACACACAATGCTCTGGCTCTCTTCCCCCTCTCCCTGGATTACACTGCTTCCTTATACACACAATGCTCTGGATCTCTTCCCCCTCTCCCTGGATTACACTGCTTCCTTATACACACAATGCTCTGGCTCTCTTCCCCCTCTCTCTGGATTACACTGCTTCCTTATACACACAATGCTCTGGCTCTCTTCCCCCTCTCCCTGGATTACACTGTTTCCTTATACACACAATGCTCTGGCTCTCTTCCCCCTCTCCCTGGATTACACTGCTTCCTTATACACACAATGCTCTGGCTCTCTTCCCCCTCTCCCTGGATTACACTGCTTCCTTATACACACAATGCTCTGGCTCTCTTCCCCCTCTCCCTGGATTACACTGCTTCCTTATACACACAATGCTCTGGCTCTCTTCCCCCTCTCCCTGGATTACACTGCTTCCTTATACACACAATGCTCTGTCTCTCTTCCCCCTCTCCCTGGATTACACTGCTTCCTTATACACACAATGCTCTGACTCTCTTCCCCCTCTCCCTGGATTACACTGCTTCCTTATACACACAATGCTCTGGCTGTCTTCCCCCTCTCCCTGGATTACACTGCTTCCTTATACACACAATGCTCTGGCTCTCTTCCCCCTCTCCCTGGATTACACTGCTTCCTTATACACACAATGCTCTGGCTCTCTTCCCCCTCTCCCTGGATTACACTGCTTCCTTATACACACAATGCTCTGGCTCTCTTTCCCCTTTCCCTGGATTACACTGCTTCCTTATACACACAATGCTCTGGCTCTCTTCCCCCTCTCCCTGGATTACACTGCTTCCTTATACACACAATGCCCTGGCTCTCTTCCCCCTCTCCCTGGATTACACTGCTTCCTTATACACACAATGCTCTGGCTCTCTTCCCTCTCTCCCTGGATTACACTGCTTCCTTATACACACAATGCTCTGACTCTCTTCCCTCTCTCCCTGGATTACACTGTTTCCTTATACACACAATGCTCTGGCTCTCTTCCCCCTCTCCCTGGATTACACTGCTTCCGTATACACACAATGCTCTGGCTCTCTTCCCTCTCTCCCTGGATTACACTGCTTCCTTATACACACAATGCTCTGTCTCTCTTCCCCCTCTCACTGGATTACACTGTTTCCTTATACACACAATGCTCTGGCTCTCTTTCCCCTCTCCCTGGATTACACTTCTTCCTTATACACACAATGCTCTGGCTCTCTTCCCCCTCTCCCTGGATTACACTGCTTCCGTATACACACAATGTTTTGGCTCTCTTCCCTCTCTCCCTGGATTACACTGCTTCCTTATACACACAATGATCTGGCTTTCTGACCACCCACCCCCCCCCCCATTAGGAACAACAGTGAAAACAACTTTTGGCGGTATACATCCACCACAATGTTGATTTGTGGCAGAATCCCATGGGGACCACCAAACTTTTCTTTATGGACCATTAGTGGTCCACAGATCATTGGTTGGTGACTGCTGGTTTAGACTACTGTGTCAATGAGAAAACCGTTATTGCTTTTAGACCTTAAAGTAATACTAATATATATATATTTTTTTAATTAACCTCTTGCCCCTCGCGCTATAGCAAAAATACCACTACAGTGTGGGCCTAAATTGTCGAGAGGGCATCCATGTACGTCCTCCTGTGCATGTGATGCCTGCGTGCCACCTGAGGGGATCTGTGATCAACCAGTCCATGAGACATCACGGGCCCTTACCACATGATCAGCTGTCAGTCAATGACAGCTGATCATATGATGTAAACAGATGTCGGTAATTAAATAAAAAAGCAGATTACCATCTTGTGTAAACTGGGCATTGGTCCCGCACACTCCAGACCCACTGCTGCTAAGCAGTGTTCACCAGTGCCACCTACCAGTGCCCACCAGTGCCATATACCAGTGCATATAAGCACTGCTAAGCAATGCCCACCAGTGTCACCTACCAGTGCCACCTATTAATGCCCACCAGTCCCACCTATCAGTGCCCATAGGTGCTGCCAATCAGTACCCATCAGTGCCCCATCATCAGTGCCAACCTATCAGTGCTGCCTATCAGTGTCACCTACCAGTGACTATCAGTGCCCCTTCGGCGCCACCTACCAGTAGCCCTTTGGTGCCACCTATCAGTGCTGCCTATCAGTGCCCATCAGTGCCACCTAGCAATGTAGCTTCATCCGTGCCTTCTGATCAGTGCCTTCAGTGCCCATCAGTGCTACCCTATCAGTGCCCATCAGTGCAGCCTATCAGTGCCCATTAGTGCAGCCTATCAGTGCCCATCAGTGCCACCTCATCAGCACACATAAATGAAGGATAAAAATTACCTATTTGCAAAATGTTATAACAAACTATGAAATTGTTTGTTTTTTCCCCCACATTTTCTTTCTTTTTTTGTTTGTGTAGCAAATAATAAAAACCCCATTAGTGATTAAATGCCAATGAAAGAAAACTCAAGTTGTGATAAAAATGTCATATGGGTACAGTGTAGCATGACCGCAAAATTTTCATTCAAGGTACGACAACGCTGAAAGCTTAAAATGGGCTTGGGCAGGAAGGGGGTTTAAGTGCTCAGTAGGCAAATGGTTAAAATAATAACCAAGTTATACTTACCTGCTCTGAGCAATAGTATTGCACAGACCAGCCCCAAACTTCCTCTTCTGGGGTCCTCCACCAAAGCTCTCTGCACCTCCTACAGAAGATGCCTGCTATATGGGGGCAAATGCTGTGGGCTTGCTCCAGAGCCAGGCTGTGTGTGTCTATAAGCACACATGACCTGGCTTGGCCCGATCCCTGCTCTCTCCTCACTAGATTTGATTGACTGCAGCGAGAGCCAATGGCTTCAGAAATGACACTCAGTGCTCTGCGTTGAGACAAGTACACCATAAAGGGATATGCTTTGTTCATATTTCATGTAAGAGGTTTACAAACACTTAATTAACATATACATTTTTCATTTGGTATACAATTTTAATAATTTCCCTGCTAAGATGTTTATTAACCAGTTAGCAACCGCCCTATAGACGAAATACGTCTACAAGGCGGTTGCTTAACTCTGGGAGGGCGTCAATGTACGTCCTCCCAGAATCGCGCTCCCGCGCGCCCTGTGGGGCGCGCACACGGGAGTCTCCGTGACCGCCGGGTCCTCCGGACCCGGCTGATCACGGATCACGGTAAATCGCCGCTGATAGCGGCGGTTTACCACGTGATCGCTCCGTCCAATGACGGAGCGATCACTAGTAAACAAACCGGCGTCATGTGATGACGCCGGTTCCTCCCTCTCCTCTCTGTACCGAACGGTACAGTGTGAGAGAGGAGAGGGGAGAGAGCGGAAGCAGCAGCAGCTGCTGCTGCGGGCTGGATCTGTGACACATGCAGTCACAGATCCAGCCATCGATCCCTCCCTGTGCAATACTCTGCAGTACCAGCCATACTCTGCAATGCCCCCACACTCTGCAATGCCCCCACACTCTGCAATACCCCAAAATACTCTGCAATGCCCCCACACTCTGCAATGCCCCCACACTGTGCAATACCCCAAAATACTCTGCAATACCCCAAAATACTCTGCAATGCCCGCAATACTACGCAATGCCCCGCAATACTCCGCAATGCCCCGCAATACTCCGCAATGCCCCACAATACCCCACAATACTCCGCAATACCCCGCAATACCCCGCAATACTCCGCAATACTCCGCAATACCCCGCAATACCCTGCAATACTCCGCAATACCCCACAATACCCCGCAATACTCCGCAATACTCCGCAATACCCCACAATACCCCGCAATACCCCGCAATACCCCGCAATACTCCGCAATACCCTGCAATACCCCACAATACTCCGCAATACCCCACAATACTCCGCAATACCCCACAATACTCCGCAATACCCTGCAACGTCGTCTATGGGGATTTTTAAGTAGCGAAGTTTGGCGCCATTCCACGAGCGTGTGCAATTTTGAAGGGTGACATGTTGGGTATCTATTTACTCGGCGTAACTTCATCTTTCACATTTATGCAAAAGAATGAAGAAAAAATACTAAATTTGCCAAATTTTATAACAGAAACAAAGAAAAATTATTTTTTTTTACAGAATTTTCAGTCTTTTTTCTTTTATAGCGCAAAAAATAAAAAACCCAACGGTGATTAAATACCACCAAAAGAAAGCTCTATTTGTGTGAAAAAAAGGACGAAAATTTCATTTGGGTACAGTGTTGTATGACTGAGTAATTGTCATTCAAATTGTGAGAGCACCGAAAGCTGAAAATTGGTCTGGTTATTAAGGGGGTTTACGTGCCTAGTGGTCAAGTGGTTAAAAAGCTGGACAAAAATGTGAAGAAAGTGCAATTGCCACTTTAGAAGCATTTTTTGGCATTTTTTTTTTTTTTTTACAGGAAAGAACTGGCTTTGCAACTGCACATTTTAGAATGTATCCATGGTATGGGGCATTGAGATGTGGAATGTTTTAATACAGATGACAAGTAGGCAAAAGGATAAAGGGAAACTATAATAGCTTTGAGTTAAATGTACTCTAATGTATATGTGCATCTATCTATCTATCTATCTATCTATCTATCTATCTATCTATCTATCTATCTATCTATCTATCTATCTATATTACAGAAAGAGAGTGATAGAGGCAAAATAGTTGTTTATCTTTGTCTGTCACCAATTACAAGATTTCCAACAGTATATGTATAGGCCTTATTCATCTAAACCTATAGGAAAAAGTAAAAAAACGGGAAAAACACTGCGCTAAACAAAAAATTGAAAATGCTGCTAGTACCAAAAATATAGATACAAATATTTAAGCAAAATAAAGAAAAGAAGAGGTACAGCGCAAATTCTAGTGTATAGAAATTCTGATGTGATACCAAAAAATTCCTGGCGTGACACAAATAAGTGAAGGTGACACAAAATCGTAAGGTCAATTGCTATGCATCACTGAAACTAAACAATTGACTAAAAATAAAAATGCACGTGAAAAACAAAAATAACTTGTAAATGAAAACAATATATGAATGTGTATAAAATCTGTGAATGAATGAGATTGTGCAAGCAAAAAAGACTACAGGTGACTAATACAGTCCATATGCTCCCAGATATCTTAAAGAAAACTTCTTTAAAAGAGTGAACTTCACAGCGAATGTCTTCAGAGAAAAGGATAGTACAGGGCTGACACAACCTTCCACCAAGGCACACCTGAGTGACAAAACAATGCCCTTACCAGATGTGGAGACCACAACGGTGGTCAGACTGGACCCGGGTATATTTAGAGTCACCCAAATGACTGTATGTAGCACACTGGATCTGCTTCAAGCTATTTCCCATCGGTCAGAACGGATGAATGGCTCAGATGCAAAAAGAAAAGAAAAGGGCCCATAGTGCAACTTTGCAAAACAATTTAATGATCAAAGTAAAATATTGCACTTACAGATAGGTGGAGAATCATAAGCCCAATAAGGTGCACAAAGTGCAGTTTCAAAAGCTGGATCTCGGCGTCCTCTATGGCTTCCCCTTCCTGGGTCAGTTCAGGTTAGCGTGAAAAACGTCAGAATGCAGGCCACGCCTATGCATTTCGTCATACGTGACGTCGTCTGGGACTGGCTGCTGCTTCCGTGTGCTCACGCATATCTGGGAGCATATGGACTGTATTATAGTGTTGCTCACGAATATTCGCATTGCGAATATTCGACTCGAATATAGCATATTCGAGAAATCGCGCTATATTTCGAATTTCGCGGTGAATATTCGCAATTCCGAATATTCGCATTTTTTCAATTTGATTTTTAAAACAGATCACATCCTATCGACGTCTAAAAGCATTGCTGGTATGATTAGAGACCCTGGGCCGAGTAGCTAAGCTGAGGCGATCCTTTTATGTTGCCAAATTGAAAAAAAAAAAATTGCGATTTTTCGCTATTGCGAATGCGAAAATGATTGCGAATTTTCGATAACTGTGGTAGGAGAACTCTGATTGTCTCTGATGCAAAAGGGGGGGGGCTTTGTGTATGTGTATGTTATGAATATTTGTATGTTTGATATTATTATTTTTTGTAAGAAGGAAAAAATTGCGCATACCTTAAAAAAAGGGGAGAATACAGCAGCAACTCAAAAATGTTATACAACATAAATTAATACAAGACAGAAAATGGAGTCGCTCTACAAGAATAAAAAATATGTCTAGTGACAAGACATGTGGGCAAATTATAAAATAAGCAAGCGCAAATAACTTGTGAAATACACAGTGAAACAAATATATAAAGAAATATAGTCCCAATAATAGAAAAATTATCTTTCATAAAAATGTCTTTGATATGTGAAGTGAAAAAAAGTCCAAAGCATGCAGCATGAACGTGTTCAATCTTCAAGGTGTTTGATTGACAAATGGCTGTGACAGATGGATAGAGTAAAGAATCACCACCAATGCAAAACACTTTTTATTTTCTATTGTAAAATATCACGAATATTCTGAGCCAATCAGAGTGCTCCTTCTGCATTTGCCGAATATTCGCAATTATTTTGTATTGTAAAATATCAAGAATATTCTGAGCCAATCAGAGTGCTCCTTCTGCATTTGCCGAATATTCGCAATTATTTTGTATTGTAAAATATCAAGAATATTCTGAGCCAATCAGAGTGCTCCTTCTGCATTTGCCGAATATTCGCAATTATTTTGTATTGTAAAATATCAAGAATATTCTGAGCCAATCAGAGTGCTCCTTCCGCATTTGCCGAATATTCGCAATTATTTTGTATTGTAAAATATCACGAATATTCTGAGCCAATCAGAGTGCTCCTACAGCATTTGTCGAAATTGCGCAATAAATATCGCATTCGCATGTTGCGATATTTCGATAAAATATCACGAATATTCTGAGCCAATCAGAGCGCTCCTCCAGCATTTCTCGAAATTGCGCAATAAATATCGCATTCGCATGTTGCGATATTTCGATAAAATATCACGAATATTCTGAGCCAATCAGAGCGCTCCTCCAGCATTTCTCGAAATTGCGCAATAAATATCGCATTCGCATGTTGCGATATTTCGATAAAATATCACAAATATTCTGAGCCAATCAGAGTGCTCCTACCGCAGTTATCAAAAAATCGCAATTATTTTCGCATTCGCAATAGCGAAAAATCGCAATCATTTACTTTCGATAAAATATCACGAATATTCGAATTTAGCGAATATATCTCGAATATTCGAATATATATTCGAGATATATCGCGAAATCGAATATGGCATATTCTGCTCAACACTACTGTATTAGTCACCTGTAGTCTTTTTTGCTTGCACAATCTCATTCATTCACAGACTTTATACACATTCATATATTGTTTTCATTTACAAGTTATTTTTGTTTTTCACGTGCATTTTTATTTTTAGTCAATTGTTTAGTTTCAGTGATGCATAGCAATTGACCTTACGATTTTGTGTCACCTTCACTTATTTGTGTCACGCCAGGAATTTTTTGGTATCACATCAGAATTTCTATACACTAGAATTTGCGCTGTACCTCTTCTTTTCTCTATAGGAAAAAGTACACTAATGGCCTGTACACACGATTGGAATTTCTGGTGGGATAAAATCCGATGGAATTTTTCGAGGGAATTCCGTTCGAGCTGTCTTGCATACACACTGTCAGACCAAATTCCGACCGTCCAAAACGCGGTGACGTAAAACACTACGACGAGCCGAGAAAAAAAAAGTTCTATGCTTCCGAGCATGCGTCGACTTGATTCTGAGCATGCATGTTTTTTTCTCTGTCAGAGTTCCACACAGACGATCGGAATTTCCGATAGGATTTTTTTCCATCGGAAAAAAATAAAACTTGTTCCATTTCTAAACTACGACAAAAAAAGTCCGATGAGGCCCACACGCGGTCTGACTTTTTTCATCGGAAATTCCGATCGTGTGTACAAGCCAGTTTATAAAATGTGAATCAAATTCGTTTTGCACAAATTATCTGTTTTCATCTGTTTTATCTTTTTCTTTAAAAAAAAAATGCTCAGTTGAATTGTAAGCTCTTGTTGATCAGGAATATAATTATTATGAAGAACAATATAGAATGAGAGATGCTTGTTAGTAAAATCATCAGTCACAGTTCTTCTGTGAGAATAATCTCAGGAAGTAATCAAATTTCCAACATTTGCAAGAACTCCTTATAGTTTGCATTAGCACTTCTACACTTCCCATTTCCTATAAGCTGTTCTCTAATCTGCTTCTGCATATGTGTATCTTAGGTATATGTATGTGATGTATGCTTATGTAGGTAATCAGTAAAAAAAAATTAAAAGAATTACAACTTGTATTGTGTTCTTAGCTTGTGGTTTATAGATATTTTTTAGGACTTCTCAGTATGCCCCCCTTCCCATGTCGGAAAAAGCCCAAAGGCATAGAAAATCCATCTTTTTCACAATCAACATAACTGGTTATTTAGCAATTTATACAGAGTGTATATAGAGGTCTTTTCTTTTTTCTTTTTTTTTTTTCACTTTGCAAAAGGGGCGCTATAAGGCCCCAGCTCAACATTGGTGCACAGTTTAATCGCCACTAAAAAGGTAATCCTACCAAATTTTCTGCCTATGATATTGACTTAAATACTGTTAAAGTAAAATGTTACTAAACCCACAACAGTAAAATCAGACGTTATTTGCAGTAAAGCATGCTTGTATACCCACTGTGGAAGCTAAGGGGGTAATTCTCTGTATTGTGTAAAAAGGCTGCTTGACCCTGTATGCATAGATCTTCCTCTTCTTCCACGGACTCAAGAACATGTACAGATAATACAGAGCCTTTGGAGTCAGGCTGCACATGCTCAGTTTGGTATGTATTGCTAGAAAGGTTTTTTTTTTTTTTCTTGGGAGGGTGCATACGATCAGCACAGGGCCAATCAGCACTGTCCAGACAGTGGGTCAGGGGTCTTGGATCCTTATAGGACAGTTCTGTGCAGTATGAAAACTCCTCCTACCAGCTTTACAAGTAACTGATAGAAGCCACAAGACTGCTATATAATGCTGATCAGAAAAGGTGTTTATATTTACAAAATTAATTGCATTTCCATGTTCTTTGTACTGTGGGAGATCAGATATAGTGAATGCAGGGTTTATTAACACTTCAAATATCAAAACTGACAGTGATTTCAGAAACAAAGAACAATTATTGGGGCTGTATATACATAAATGTACAGTATATTATCAATTACCAAAACAGTTACTATATTTGTATATATATATATACATATATATATATATATATATATATATATATATATATATATATATATATATATATGTGTATTAATATATATAGGTATGTATGTATGTGTGTGTGTATATATATATATATATATATATATATATATATATATATATATATAAAAGTTCAATGGTTGAGGTGCACTGAACGGTTTCCACGAATGCTGTGCCAGCAATCTAGTCCTTCACAAGGACCATAATATAGAAAAAACACAGAGGATAGATAGATAGATAGATAGATAGATAGATAGATAGATAGATAGATAGATAGATAGATAGATAGATAGATATATAGATCTGTATCTAGATAGATAGATAGACAGATAGATAGATAGATAGATAGATAGATAGATAGATAGATAGATAGATAGATAGATAGATAGATAGATAGATAGATAGATAGATCTGTATCTAGATAGATAGATAGACAGACAGATAGATAGATAGATAGATAGATAGATAGATAGATAGATAGATAGATAGATAGATAGATAGATAGATAGATAGATATATAGATGTGTGTATATATATATATATATATATATATATATATATATATATATATATATATATTGATAGATAGATATAAATATATCTATATAGGTAGATATAGATCTATCTATCTATCTATTGGTCAATCAATCTTTCTATATATCTATCTATCTATCTATCTATCTATCTATCTATCTATCTATCTATCTATCTATATATCTAGATACAGATCTATCTATCTATCTATCTATCTATCTATCTATCTATCTATCTATCTACCGGTCAATCTATCTATCTATCTATCTATCTATCTATCTATCTATCTATCTATCTATCTACCGGTCAATCTATCTATCTATCTATCTATCTATCTATCTATCTATCTATCTATCTATCTATCTATCTATCTATCGGTCAATCAATATATCTATCTATCTATCTATCTATCTATCTATCTATCTATCTATCTATCTATCATACATTATAACGTGTTGTAATGTAATAAAACAAATGATATGCAGTATGTAAAGATGAAAATGTCACTGATATACTAGTTTAAGGCTATAGAAAAATGCAGGCATACACTAACAAGGACTTTACTGCCTCCCTGCTAAGCAAGTGGCCTCTACAGGTTAAAAATACATATTCATTACCCCCAGATCGCTTTATGTAGTTCCTTCAGGGATATTTCTTTAAGTATAAAATGACAGCTCCGAGTCCCATTCTTTGCTCTGATGATTGTCCATGCAGAGGTTATGTACTAATTGCAGCTATAGGGCCAATCAGAGCCAAATGAAACGATTACAGCAGTGACCTCAGATTAATAAGGTTCATCTATAAAGCTCATTTGAATTCTTTGGCTAAATAAAGATTATAGCCACCTTTTCTTTTTTTTTTTTTCTTGTAATTTTTTAAAGCTTTGATTAAGGATTTATAAATCCCTGCTACTTATGAATGTCAGTATCCAAATCTGCATAGAAACCCAGCATACTGTATAGATTGCAAAGTGCAACAAGGAGCATGGATGATGGCTGGGTAGGAAAGGGTCGGCTGTGATCAGCATTGTAGCAGTGTTGGTCATTTAACCCTGTGATTTCCTTGTGTGTATGCAATGCCCTATAATATGAATGTCTGTAGCAGCCACACTTGGAGGATCCCAGGGCAGGCAGGCAGTGTATAGGAGAGGAGAATGTAGTCAGCAGTCCATAGTCCATCCCTCCTCCTCCTCTGTGTCAGCACTAGCGGTAGCAATGAGAGGAGAGGAGAGAATGGTGTCTGCTCTCAGCACAGCCAGCTCCATGGACATCTGATGCAGGCAGCTTCCAATGCTCTTGCAGCCGAACCGACGTGCGATCCCACCCCTTTCCCCAGCGATCGTGGTACAGTCCTCAGTAGCCGTGGATGGTGAACGCCTGTTTGTAGCACCGGAGCCTTAGGAGATCGTCTAGCTGGGCTGGAGGAAGGAGATGATCGCCGGCTAAACCCTCGACTACAACTGTCATCGTCAGCCCGCTGCCGCCAACTGCCACTCATGTGACAAGCTGAAGGCAATTCAAGGTGGATTTATCATAGCCTGCGGTCAGGCAAGGGCACCAGTGCTAGGCTATGGCAAGACCTGTACAGAGCCAAGACAATCAGCCTGGGGGATCGGGGCTGCTCAAAGTTCCCACTCAATAGGTAGGTTTGCCGGCGGTGTACCTGGGACACTGTGTGTTTAGATTGGAGGTGGACAGGATGGGGAGGACACGTGAGGATAGCATGCTCTGTTACTCCTCAATCACATCGCTGGGGATGGAGCGCTGGGCTGCCGGGGGTGAGAGGATGGGATTCAGCACTCTAACAAGTGGACAGCGCACCATCCTCAACTGGGGGGGGATCCTCCTATGGGAGACCTAAGGAGCAAGGGATGTGCAGCCACACCATTCATTATTACTACTACTATCATCACTATTACCATTATTATTACTTTTACTATTACCATTATTATTACTTTTACTATTACCATTATTATTACTTTTACTATTACCATTATTTTTACTTTTACTATTACCATTATTGTTATTATCACTATTACCATTATTATTACTTTTACTGTTACCATTATTGTTATTATTATTATTATTATTATTATTATTATTATTATTATTATTATTATTACCATTTTTATTATTATCATTACTAGTACCATTTTTATTAGTATTATCATTACCACATGTATTATTATTATTACTATTACCATTTTTTTTTTATTATCTATACTATTACCATTTTTATTATTATTACTACTACTATTATTGTTACCATTACCATTATTATTACTATTACCATTATTATTACTATTACCATTACTATTTACCATTATTATTATTATTACTATTACCATTTTTATTATTATTCAACTACTATTATTGTTACTATTACCATTATTATTACTATTACCATTATTACTATTACCATTACTATTTACCATTATTATTACTATTACCATTTTTATTATTATTCAACTACTATTACTGTTACTATTACCATTATTATTACTATTACCATTATTACTATTTCCAGTATTATTATTACTATCCTCATTGTGTGCTTGTACATGTATACACACGCTTTCTATACAACAGAGTGCACAGAGGTTTGCATAGCTACATATTTCATCTATTTGTCGCTGGTGGCTAAAAAAAAAATGTAAGCGAACCATTTCTGCCTAATAGAAATGCTGCTCTCCTCGTTTTTTTTTTATCTGTAATGTTGTTACCATTTAGTCTTGCCTGTTATTTAGTCATATTATATATTGGTTTTGGTGCCTACTGCTTGTTTTCAGTAAGTCTGTTATCAAACTGTCCGTTTGGTGATCTACTGTTTATTAGCGTTAACTGAGGGAGGGAGGGGGGGGGGGGGGGTAAAGAGCTGAAAATAGGGGAACCCATCAGTCACATTGTCAGGGAGCACAAACTAAAGTTATTGGAAGGAAGAGCTTCCAATGCGAAAAAAGGCGAGTGGTCCTAGAAAGATCACCGTGTGTAAGTAACAGTCAAGTCACATCCAGTTAAAATGTCAGTGTTTATGGCACAATGACAAGATTTTAGAAATTGCCATTACGGTGAAGAGGGACGACTCTAACAAGGGTGCAAGATGTGATGTTGTGCAGTGTTTTGGTTTAGGAGAAAATCGTGTAAACAAAATCGTTTAGTAAGTAAGCCTTGCTGTAGTAGAAGAAGGTGTGCTTAATGCTTTCACTACATTGCAGGCCAAAACTACACTGGATATGACAGTCCACTGGCAGGGATATCCCAGAGGAGGAGGCAGCATCCTTTAACCTAAATGCAATTGACTAAATACTTAACCTTGTATCTTATTTCTTAGTCTGCAGTTATGTTATGACACTTATTGTCAGACGGCCTTTGCCTGTATCACTCTCTTTCTGTAATATATATATATATATATATATATAATATATATATATATATATATATATATATATATATATATATTATACAGTATTTATACTGCGCCATCAGTTTATGCAGCACTTTACAATAAAAGGGGGACAGTACAATTTACAATACAGTTCAATACAAATGGAATGGGAGGGCCTTGCTCATGGAGCTTGCAATTTATATATATAAATTTGTGTGTGTGTATAGCTTAGTTGGTCATAAACATGATTTCAAGTAAACACACTTATTGCAATGTATGTAACTTGGTAAGGCAGCAGCAGCCCCTTTCTTAAACAATAACTTCAAATGCAATGCTGTGTACTTAGCCAGTGAAAGACTAGGACTCTTATACTGAATCCTGTGATTATTTGAGTATAGCTGTCTTTGTGGGTAGTAAGAATACACTAGCGCCTGTATGTGCTTCAGCAGTCTTAGTTCATCCTTTGAACGTCAACACACTGAACATCTACAGTCTCTCCTTATTTACTTTCTATGATCAATAGATGTACAGTGTCATATTTTTTCATAGCAGCCTCTTTGAATGCAATTGTGAAAGTAGGAGCTTTAAGCAAATCTACAGACACAAATAATATTGGCTGTCACACCTTTTTGCAATGCCAACAAGATGTTCTTTCATGCGATCGTATAGTCCTGAGAAAAAAATCTATTATCTATTATCTTAGTTATTAGTCATAACCCCAATAAAAAGCAGTTTACAGAAGAAAATATAGAAGGTCTGATTATTTGAATCACAGTATATTTGCGGTTTGTCCTGAAAGGATTACATTGGAGTCTGTACATTGGAGTCTGCCAGAGTAGAGTGCTGCCTATACATAGAATTCCTTGTTTATATATTTATTTTATTCCTTTGCACCAGCTGTGAGCCTGGAAGAGATTAACTACTTCTTGCCCACCAAATGGATTAAATACCCAAAGAAATCAAATATTACGCAGTTGACTCAGACTTTGTCTGGCTTAATGAATCGCAATTTCTGCTCAGGCATCAGTGGACTAAAAAAAGATAGATAATATACAGGCAGACTTGGTCAATAGTCATTTTTTTCCTTATACTAGCATTCTATAATGCCTAGAAGGGGTAAATGGAATGTGTAACACATGCAATTATAAAGCTTATATAGTTAGTTGGGTTACAGGTCTAGCTGTTACTTCGGCATATTTTAGTTCTAATTTCTTTTAGTTGGTACACAAGATACCCATGCCAACCGTTTATTACATCTTACATTTTGTTAACACTGTCAGCAGATAGGTCACTTTTAGGAGGCCATTTAGCCTATAAAGAGCGATGAGAGTATACAAGGTGCAGAAACTCATAGAAAGACATATCTAAAATGTATCTAACTTCTTTAAACTAATGAGCGAGAGAGAGAACATCTCACCATGGCTGTGTTTGCTGCCTTATTAACTAATCCCCAGTATGTCTTCAGTTGTCATTCTGAATATAAAACTCAGCTCTTTTAAGAATTCCTAAGCCTTCTCCATACCCAGTATCATCATTACCATAATATTTTACAAGCATTGGAGAATTATGGAAATATTTAGACACACACTTTTTTTTACTAATTCTCCATTAAAACTAGATAATAATGCAAGCTGGCCATAGTCTAACTGTTTGTAATAAATCGCAACATCATTTTTGCAATCCTAATAAATTCTCAAATTCATGACCGATCAACCGATTATCTGCACTGCTATATTATATTACTCATTTTGATGTGTATGTAAGAGTGCAGACACGGCTTTTGTGCATAAGGATACATAAAATAAGTATTTATTCTACGAGTAAGTGCTTTATGACTTTTGTGCAAGGTGAGCATGTGTATAGTCAGAAATTAAGGTCAGAAATTTGCCTTCTGACATTCCTAGTTACATTTGGACTTATTTAAACATGTTAAATTCAATGTGAAAATCGCTGTAGCCCATAGCAATTAATTGGCAATGAGCTATCAGTTCCCTGATTGTTGTCATTTGATTAACAGTAGAACATAATTGGCTGTTTTAAGTTAATACACTTTGAAAATTAAAAATATAGCCTGCCCTACATTTTTTAATTCCCCTACATGTATTCCAGGTGACTTCAGTTCTGTTGTACAACATATCTAAAACTTTTCATGCAGACAGGGCAATGCACTTACAGTGATGGACATGTTGACTGATCCATATAAATTCAATAATGACATTCTTTATGGCTTAAGTTATCTGCTACAACAATCACCATGTCTATAAGGCAGCTAATATAGATATTATCACGTATCAGGATTCTTTTCTTTGAATAATCAACATGAATAAGAAAGCACTTATCAAGCTATATGAGGACAGCATACCTGGAAATCAATACAGGTCCTCCAAGCAATTTTTAAATTAGCAGTAATGACAAAATTGTTCATATAAACATTACCACTGCAGCGCCATAGGCTGCAGTGCAGATACAAGCTGCTGCATCTTCTTATGGAGCAACAGAGTGGAAGTGACAGACTGCTGTGAAAAGAATCCATCCTTCCATCACAGGGCTTAGTTGCATGAGATTTACTGCAGCAATACCTTGTAAATGGCTGCAACGCTGTACACAACCAAAAAAACATGACTTTATGTAATTTCCAAGATGTAATAAATTCTAAATACCAATATATACATACTGCAATGTGCTACTTGGAAAGAAGCAACAGGCAATATAGATGTTAGAACTACATAATCGTTGTGTTTCTATGATAGGCATCTTATATATGAAATTACACTCTAAATACCCATCACAAGCCTTTAATACTATTAACAACATTAAATGTAGGGAAATATATATGTATTAAATTACATATATTCTGTTGTTAACGAATCAGTCCACCCAAAAATGAAATTTTATAGTTGGAGTCAAGTCTTGTCTTGGATAGTTTACCAGCAAAATTTCCTTGCCGCAGTTACTGGCTCTATTTCTGTCCACCTGAATGTTTGGAGAGTTCTTTCCTACATTGTAGCACCACCTGTTGCATTCTCCATAATATAAGTAAAAAAAAAAAATTCAACAGAGATTGGGACCTCCACATTGTGCCCATAGAACACAAGCAGTCTTGGAAACTTAGGTGCAGAGCTCTCAGATCTCAGTTTTGGGTGGACTGGCCTTCTGAGATGGAAAAAAACTGTATAAATAAATCTCCTTGTGCTGACTATTTTTGTATTTGTTTCAATAACAGTACCACTAATGTGCAGATTAGACCTCAATGATTCCTTATATGTTTCTTACACTGGGGTAATTGGGCAGGAAAAGTATTTAGTCTGGGTGAAGCTAATGAAAATTTGTCCTAAACGTCTAATCTTAAGCAGAAGAAGTTCCAATTGTGACTCATGCACATGATTGGGCATTGCCAGTGAGCACCATTCACTTCTCTAAAGTTGAAAATGATTTAATAAGCCCATTTCCCATCCTATACGCAATATCACTTTGACTGACAGTGTGACTCACAAGCAAGAGCCCAAAGTCAGGAGCAGGGAGCTCTTTTTATAAGTAATAGGGCATAGCCAGCATCTGTTTAACATGATGGTAGGTTAAGCCCTAAGTGATGTATATTTTTTAATGAGCCCATGCTCCTAAACCTAACATAATATGGTTAACCCTATTATGGTTCACTTTAGGATTCTTGTCTCATTACAAGGATTTACTGGACTAAAAGCTTTAGTAATCTGTATTAAATGGATTAATGTGGATGGTGCCTTGTTTATTAAAACACAAATAACTTTGCTGTTTTATAGCCATTCTTTTGTATTTTGGTTCAGACTGGTGAGTATTTGCACACACGTGTCCTCACGGGTCACATGCATTTATATTCTTAAAGTCACAGGGTGCCCATAGACAGTAAAAAATGTTGTTCTTGACAAAGATAGAATTTTCCTAACGTTATAATGGGGTTATATTATGTAGTGCAGGTAATGATTGGCAGAGTTCTTTTTGAAATGGGCAGGGTTAGCACACATACGTTTGGCATATTTGTGAAAATGAGCACATCACTATGCCAAATAGCTTGATTCTGTTTGCAAAACATTTTTTAAAGTAAAAATGTTTAATATTAAAAATGTATGTTTTATTGTGAAACGCACGCATTTTTAGGTGCCCAGAATAGATCTGAGAAAGACTTGATTGTCTGGTGCACTAACAGACAACAGAATCCAATTTGTACAGTTTTAGAGAGTATTTCACAATGTCAAAATAATCTAGTTGCAAAGCATAAGTTTTCAGCGTGACAATGTAAAAAGCAGCCCACACATGTCAAGCGAGATGTCATCATGCAGTTGTCCTGAAAGAGAAACTGGTTATCTAAATTTGTACTGAATGCAAAATCGCTATTTATTATAAGGCTGGAAGCTAGGCTATGGTTTTGAAACAAGCTGCAGATGGAGCTGCTGCGTGTCTGCAAAAAAATGTATTAAAGGCTGAAAGGAAATGGCTGGGGGTGAATTTCTTATGTTTATTAGACAAAAACACTAACTTTCTTAAAGATAATCTGTAATGAAGCAAAAAACATGCGTGTGTGAAAAGTCTCAGATTAATGCCAATCGTTTTTAGTGTATCTGCTACTATTTTACATGACCCCTTACTCTCACAGGCATTAATTGGACATACATTTGAAAATGGCTTTAAATCAACTTAATCCCGTGTTGCCTAAGTTAACTAGGAGATAAAAAATGCACAAGATACCTACATGTGACTCAGGCAGCCTAATGCTGTAGCTGGGAAAACAACAATGTGAGAAGAAAATGTGTTGATTGGCTGCTCATGTAGAGACAGTCAATTAATGTGTCTGCCTCTCATTTTTTGTCCCATTAACATAGTCATTAGGCAGGAAGTTTAGAGTCAAAGGTAAGTATTTTGTATGCTATTTTTAGCTTTTACAGAATCAAGGAAATGTGAGAGGGCCTCCAATTCCTATTCATTACATATTAGAGAAAAGATACATCAAGGTTAATTTACCAAAGGTGAATAGGTCGCTTGCTTTGCAAGAGAATTTGGCCCAGAGCTTGATGAATAAGATTTAGCTCTGTTGACTGTCATCATCCAATCATGTGCAAGAAAAAAATGCTGTGACCATGCATAGTTTGGGTTGCCGCTCTAGACATGAATCCAAAAGGCCAGTAATTCCTACTCTTGGATGCAGGCAGAAGAAAGAGCTTGTGCCGTCTCTAAGGAAATCCTAGTAAAAAAACATCCAACCACCACTCACCAGCTCAGCCTGAGTGTAAACTCCCTTGCAAAGTGAAAATCCTATTCACCTTTGTTAATTCAACCCAATTGAGTTGAATTATTCAATACATAAAAGAATATAAAAGGAGAACCAAATGGAGCTCATAGAAGAAGACACATACGTTTCATGGTTTAAATCCATGCATTTCTTTAGCCATTACTAAGGCCAGCCATACACGGTTCAAATCCCTTAATGGACAGGCTGAATGTACCAAGTTGATCCATCGATCGCCTGCCAGATTATCTTGTGATTATCCCTAATGGCTGCTATAGCCACTAGCGATAATCACTGTCTTCTCCTGGTGGGGATGGCTTCCCCTGCCTGCCCTTGCTGGGAGAAGACAATTGCTGATTCCCCTGTCAACACTGCCTGTGTTGATAGGGGAACTGTGCAAATTTCTTTCCTGCTACCCGTGGTTGCATGAAAGAATTTTCCACCGTGTATTGCCTGCTTAAGGGTAATAAACCCTAGTTTGAACCTAAACCTTAATACCTTTAAAAGTTGCCTTGGCAAAGGTTTCCTTGCCATGCTCTGGCTCAAACTAAACTACCATGTTGATGTACAAAGAGATGACATATACAGCAGATAGTACTTTGATTATAGTGGTATGATAAGGCTTGGAAACACTAGAGTTAAAGTTTAATGTATGTTTAAATGTAATACTTAACTTTAAGTTAGAATCATATGAGTGGTAAGATCATTAACTGCAACAATGGGTTGATTTTTTTTTCCTTCTTCACTTTACATTTTCTGAAACGTAAAGAAAATATTAAAACGATTAAAATGATATACTTATAAGTTCATATGAGCAGAAAAATGTAATGTAATAGAGAGAAAACTCAAACCTGCCACCTTGAAAGGCAAAATAATTGTGCAGCTGGTCAACATCTGTGTGGGACAGGTCCAATATAGTTACATAGTTAGTTAGGTTGAAAAAAAGACACAGGTCTATCCCATATACACAATTCTTTACCCACAGTTGATCCAGAGGAAGGCAAAAAAAAAAAAAAAAAACAGCAAAGCACAATCCAATTTACTCCAGCAGGGGAAGAAAATCCTTTCTGTTCCCCCGAGAGGCAATTGGATATTCCCTGTATCAACTTTACCTATAAATGTTAGTACCCAGTTATATTATGTACATTTAGAAAACGTATTACGCATGCCTTGTATTTTAAGGGGAATCCTGTGCTTTTTTTGTGTATTGCCCCATTAATGTGACGTTCCCCCTAAAATTCATACCAGATCATTATTCAGAGATGAAATCTGGATGGGTGAGTAGAAGGTGCATGCCCCTGCTTCATGAACCGCACTAAGCCACAGGAAAAACCTAATCCCCTGGAAAGCACCTTGACTTCATGTTAACCCCCTGGCAGCCTAAATCTGGCTCGGGGTATGATTTCTGTACCAAAAGCGGTATCCCCGAGCCAGACTTGGGATCGCCTTGCAGCAGCCACAGACACAGTTACTTACCTTGTCCCTGGATCCTGCGATGCCTCCCCGCTGTGTGAGCGAGCGGCGTCCTAGCTCGATTTACACAGTGTCCCTGTCCGCCGCCGATCTTCGTTCCCTGCGATGTTACGGCGCACAGGGACGGAGAACGGCGCCAAATTAAAAAAAGTAAATAAACACATTACATACAGTATACTGTAATCTTATAGATTACAGTACTGGATGTAACAAATACACACACCCTTTGTCCCTAGTGGTCTGCCCAGTGTTCTACATGTACTTTTATATAATAAAAACTGTTCTTTCTGCCTGCAAACTGTAGATTGTCCATAGCAACCAAAAAGTGTCCCTTTATGTCTAAAGTGGTTTTAGAAAACTGCGATAATAAATTATAATCACTTGCAGAATTGAGCGATAGCGATTTGTGGGTAAATACGTCATAAAAAAATAAAAGTAATGACAGCGACAATTCTGCAACTGAGCAAATTTCAGTGATTTTGAGTTGATTACATTATTGAATCATTTTTATTATAATTATATTATTATTTGTTATAATTACTTATAATTATTTATTATATCATAATTTATGATTTTGTTTTTCAAACTTTTTCATACCCGGGATGCCTACTGAACTCTTGTTTGGACAGATTTAAGTGAGTTATTCCTAAGGATTACAGGCCTACAATGTAAAACACCAAATATCCTTGCAAAATAATGGTACCGCTTTCAGCACCTAAAATCTGAAATAATCATACCGCCAGGGAGGTTAAGGGGGCTAATGGCCTCTTCCCCATATCCAGTTCCTAGAAGGATGTGGGGTTAGTAGGGGGCACTTATAAGAATCAAAAAGCCCGTTTAAGTACAAGGGGTCCCCAAGATACCCACCCTCCTAAGGGTTTGAGTATGAAGTACATTAGTACCCCTTTTTACCCATTCAAAAAACAATGTCATAAGTAAATAAAGACCAATTTTACTGTTCAATCTTACTATTTTATAACTTCATGTGCAGCTTTAGGGCATCCTCTAAGCATGTTGTTTAGAGGATTAATGTATAATTAATGTTGATCTTTAAGCTACATAAAAAAATCCCCTCCCTATGAAAAAGTATTTTTTATATTTTTTTCTCATCTGTACCTTTTTAGCAATAGCTTGCACATTATCCTTGAAAATGGGCAGAAAAGTACAGCATTCTTTCCCCCATAGACTTTAGTAGGGCTTATGGCTATGCTTGGGGTTTGCAGACTTTCTAATGGGTTCTCCGTACCTCTTACTATTCAAACTTTGCTCCGTTCACTCATCCCTAGTATACACCAATCTTATAAGTCATGTCAAGCTATGAAGAAGCACTAAGGCATAGTGCGAAACGTCAGCTTTTTTTTGTTGTGCTGTTTTTTGCTGTGGCATGTATTTTGTGATTTTTAATTAAAGGAGGAGTTTTTTTGGAGTGCGGCTGTCCCAGTTTTTTTCCTTCATCCTAACCTGCATTTTGATTGCACTGCCTGCACCCTTGGCTCGGACCACAGGAATCAGATTACCTGGTTCTCTTTGAGCGGTTACCCACTCTCTCAATCTTATAAGTCACTGACAGTCTTTATATTCTATATTATATATTTTTAGGATAGATGCAAATTGATTAGATTATGGTGAACAGATTATACCCAACTCCAAAGTTTTTTTTTTCTTTTGTTTTGGACAAAGTGGGAATAAGATAGAACCTCTGTCGGGTTATTGTTTGCGGTGCGCCCATTGGTAATTTCTTGTGATAATTGTCCTGTCTTATGGAATAAAACCGAGTATCAAATATAAAAGAATCAAATAATTCAAAAATGATAAAACAGCGCTAAAAAGAGTGGTTTAAAATAGCTTGTGAAGGAGCTTAAAGGAGGATCTGCAACAGTGATGCGTGGAGTGATCACTTGAAAGGTGTTAAGTGCACCCCACACCAATCAGATGAGTGCACCCAAAGAGATCTGAAACTGTGGAATATCTCCCCTAAAGGGGTAGAGCTTACCACGGCCAGGAACAGTATGTGTTAATGGTCCCTTGAATGCATCACTCTCAGTCCTCAAATACTGTCACGGATGGTCATAGGGGGACACATGGAATGAGACAGATAGACAATGTACAAATCATAGTGCAATAATCTAAATATCAGAGCACCCTATGTGTAATCTAAATATCAGAGCACCCTATGTGTAATAAGTAAATCCCCTATGGTAATGCCCGTGTTACAAGTGATTTCTCTGTACGTGCATTACCATAGGGGATTTACTTATTACACATAGGGTGCTCTGATATTTAGATTACTGCACTATTATTTGTACCTTGTCTATCTGTCTCATTCCATGTGTCCCCCTATGACCATCCGTGACAGTATTTGAGGACTGAGAGTGATGCATTCAAGGGACCATTAACACATACTGTTCCTGGCCGTGGTAAGCTCTACCCCTTTAGGGGAGATATTCCACAGTTTCAGTTCTCTTTGGGTGCACTCATCTGATTGGTGTGGGGTGCACTTAACACCTTTCAAGTGATCACTCCACGCATCACTGTTGCAGATCCTCCTTTAAGCTCCTTCACGAGCTATTTTAAACCACTCTTTTTAGCGCTGTTTTATCATTTTTGAATTATTTGATTCTTTTATATTTGATACTTGGTTTTATACTTTTAAATGGTCTTCCATTTTGTTTAAATAGCTGCTTCTAGGATTTTACCATTTCTATTTATTTACTGGTATTTCCTGCACTCCTTTGGAGATTGGCACATCACCTATCACTTGGGCTGTGTTTTCTAAACATAGTACTTTGGCGCCGGGCGTGCATCGTTGGCCTTTTTTCTTGCACCTCACGTTCTGTCTTATGGAATACCTGAAGAATGCTGTAAACTGCAGGAGTGTAAGTAACAGAAATTAGATAAAATATATGTAGTAGTGACATAAAATAAGGGACAGTTATCAACAGAACTGAAGAAAAAGATTATAATAATTTAACTAAAAGGAGACTTATTGTACATCATACCCATCTAAATATTGAAAATGTAACATTTTGGTGTTTTTTTTTTTAGGGGCCTTGAAAATATAATAAATTATAATATAGGCCAGGTACTATACAACTGATTGTTAAACATGGTCTATCCAAATGCAAATTTGCAATAATAGAGTTTTAAAAGAAAAGTAAAATTCCATTTATTTGTCCATAACGTGAAAATGTTTTTTATTAAAAGTATGAGAAAAACAGATAAGCATTTTGATGATTATCAAATGTTTTGTGAATAATGTTGCTAATGGTATTCAGTAAGTCACAGTGATAAAACTTTCAGCATAAATCACAACCTTAATATCTCAGTTTTCTGTCTCTCATATGTCCTGCTTTACAGTTATGCCGCGTACACACGATCATTTTTTGGGTTGTAAAAAACAAAGTTTTTTAAAAATGTCATTTAAAATGATCGTGGGTGGGCTTCAGAGCATTTTTCGGGTTCTGAAAAACGGCCAATTTTTTTTTCGAACATGCTCTATTTTTTCACGACGTTTTAAACAATGTCGTTTTTTGGGTTGTAAAAAATGATCGTGTGTGGGCTTTAACGACGTGAAAAACCCACGCATGCTCAGAAGCAAGTTATGAGATGGAAACGCTTGTTCTGGTAAAACTACCGTTCATAATGGAGTAAGCACATTCATCACGCTGTAACAGACAGAAAAGCGCGAATCGTCTTTTGTCTAACACAAAATCAGCTTAAAGCAGCCCCAAGGGTGGCGTCATCTGAATGGACCTTCCCTTTTATAGTGCCATTGTACGTGTTGTACATCACGGCGCTTTGCTAGAGCACGATCATGTGTAGGCAAGGCCGTTTTAATGATGAACTTGAAAAAAACGTTGTTTTTTCTAGAGCCTGAAAACTTTGTTTTTCACAACTCGAAAAATGATTGTGTGTACGCGGCATAATATTTTATGTGCACATTTAACGTTTTTAAAACCATGTTTGCATATTTTGGGCAAAATCTCAAATAGATTTCTAAATTTTTTTTCACTTATTACAATCCTGGAAATGGTCATGTAATTTAAGCAGACAGACCCTACAACTTCCCTCCATTTAAGAAAATGGAATTTACTTTCTTAGTTCCTCACAATATAAGTATGGCTCTTCAAACACCAGTACTTGCATTTTCTAATCAAGAGATATTTAGCATATTGCTAGAGATAAGTCCCTGGACTGAAATGTGCCCATGATAAGAGCAGTCCTGAAGTAAAGGCATCATGAATATATATGTTAGTCTTTAGATTCTTTTTTGGGTGACCTTTGATTCTAATGCCGCGTACACACGATCATTTTTCGGCTTGTAAAAAACGATGTTTTTCAGCCTCTCGAAAAAACAAAGTTTTTTCCAACTTCATCATTAAAACGACATTGCCCACACACAATCGTGAAAAAAATGCTCTAGCAAAGCGTGGTGACGTACAACGTGTACAACGGCACTATAAAGGGGAAGTTCCATGCGGATGACGCCACCCTTGGGGCTGCTTTTGCTGATTTTGTGTTTGTAAAAGACGAATTACGCTATTCTGTCTGCTACAGCGTGATGAATGTGCTTACTCCATTATGAATGGTAGTTTTACCAGAACGAGCACTTCCGTCTCATAACTTGCTTCTGAGCATGCGCAGGTTTTTTACGTCGTTAAAGCCCACACACGATCATGTTTTACAACCTGAAAAACAACATAGTTTAAAACGTTTTTTTGTCGTTTTTCAGAACCCGAAAAATGCTCTGAAGCCCACACACGATCATTTTAAATGACATTTTTAAAAAATTATGTTTTTTACAACCCGAAAAATGATCGTGTGTACACGGCATAAGCCCTGATTTAACGAAGGGCTTTCACTTTAAATCCTGCCATTTATAATTAATCTCCCAAATGCTAGAGCCCCTACTGCCCACTGATGCTCTGGCATTTGATGGTCGAATAATGAGGCCTGTGGCTTAGTGCTTTGTGGCTTAATGCATGAGAAGTGGGCTTCATTTCTAAATGAAGAGCGGTTGAGGCCCTATGTACGCCTGTGTCTAGGATACAAGGGGCACCACATGATCATAACATGGATGGATTTGAAGACATTGCGACACTGTCTTTTTAGGTCAGATCAGGTTCAGCATTGGAAAAGCATTTGTATTGTTTAGAAATGTGAATATGTGTACCACCAAATATAAGTATATTCAGTCACATGTATATACTTCTGTTACTTAACTGGGCTTGTTTTTAAAAACAGTGCCAGGAGAAAGTCACCAAATTAAAATGCAGTAATCCAAAGCCATGCTAGCAGAGCCTGGCTTCTGATTGTCTTCTACATGCAGTGCTTTGTATTATCCAACTTGCTTCTTACACTGAATGTTCCCTGATTACACAGTGCTTCAGATTAAATGATTTGCCAATCTTTAAAAGTACCTAGCATTACCTATTCAAAGCCTTAAGCCCTGTACACACGGCTGGGATTCCCGGCGGTATACCCAAGAACCTGCTCGGTAAGTTTCCCCGTGTACACACGGCCAGGTTTCCCGTCGGGAAAACTGCGGGAGAGCTGTGGCCAGGAATCCTGGCCATGTATATGCTCCCTCGCAGTGTTACCCCATAGGAAAACTGCCCGGTTTAAAAAAATAGAGAGCACGCTCTTCCTGTCGGGAAAACTGTGAGAAAGCATACACACGGCCGGTTTTCCCGGCCAAAAGCTCTCCCCGCAGATTTCTTGGCAGGAAAACCGCTCGTGTGTTTACTATTAATATTAAAAAAATTTAGAGAAGCATACTAAGCCAGAAATATGAAAAGGCAACTGGGCATTAACTGGACAACTAAACATTTAAAAAAAAAAAAATGCAATTTTATCAGATGGCATAACACCAGCAATAATGCAGCTAATGCATAGCAAGCTAGTCAAAATCAACTAGCATGATTTATCCCATTTTAGGTTACTAAAAAGTAACCTTTAAACCTTTTAAGCCTCGTACACACGATCAGTCCATCCGATGAGAATGGTCTGATGGACCGTTGTCATAGGTTAACCGATGAAGCTGACTGATGGTCCATCGTGCCTACACACCATCGGTTAAAAAAAAACGATTGTGTCGGAACGCGGTGACGTAAAACACAACGACGTGCTGAAAAAAATGAAGCTCAATGCTTCCAAGCATGCGTCGACTTGATTCTGAGCATGTGTGGATTTTTCACAGATGGTTGTGCCTACTAACGATCGTTTTCGTTCGATTAGGAATCCATAGGTTAAATTTAAAGCAAGTTGGCTTTTTTTAACCTATGGTTAAATAACCTATGGGGCCCACACACGATCGGTTTGGACCGATGAAAATGGTCCATCAGACTGTTGTCCTCTGGTTAACCTATCGTGTGTACGAGGCCTTAAAGTCCTTGCAAGTGGGTAATAGAAAAATTAGCTGGAATATTTGCCAATGAGATTTATTTTTGCAATCACCAGTTTAACTCGGTTGTGATTAAGACACTTCTACTTCAGAAAAAGTGAGACACCAATTATTTCTCTAGAGATGAAAACGAAGAAATCATTTCTAGTTTAGAGAATCTGAACTTGTAAGGTTCTGATTAATATGCCAGTGGTCTATGTACATTTCACTTAATTTGATTCAGCAAAAACTACTTCAATTTGCATAACATAACAGATAACTTTAGACACTTTTTAGCATGTAGACCAATAAACAGCAAGTTCAGCAACATGACAGGAAAAGATAATTAACTGTCACATGCTGTACAGAGTTCCATTCTGTGCACACTGGCAACAGATGTGGTCCTTAATTTTAGTTTTCATTGAAATTTTAATCATCTTGAGTCTTGTAGTGTGTTAAGCATCTTAATCTTACAAAGATAACAGCAATAGTTGAAGTATTGAATACCACTTGGGCTGTGTTAATGTTCAAATACTGTATGCATATGCTTATTCAGGAAGACAAAGGATAATGCACAGGATAAAGTGCAGTAACTTATAGAATAAATAATCTTTCAGTGATCTGGATACATAAAACTACAATATTTAAATAAACATATACACCCAGCGGCATTCTTTTGTGAGCCACTGCTTTGCTGCTTCACACCAGGTCCCATGCTTCCATCTTACTTTCCTATGTCATTCGGACCCAGCTGCCTTTTCTGGATTCTTGCAGCCAGCCCCTTGAAAGCGCAGTTCTGGGTCTATTCTCTTGCAGCAGCTGTGTGGAAGTCAACGCCTACCATGGTTATGTGACATGGACATCCCTGGAGGAATCAGTAGCAGGGCTTACATTACTATTTCCTACCAAGAATGGAGGCAGGAGGCAAAGGGACTGTGAAATAATTAAATCAAAGTATATAAACGCATAAAAAGTGGCAGCATCATTAGGATGCTGGAGAGGGAGTCATGAAAATAGGTATTTTTATGCGAAGGTCTCCTTTAGGCTAGTGTAAATTGTATGAAAACCAAATTCTCTGCTATGACCTTGAGAATGAATTAGAAATTGCAGTTACACAGGTCAGTGAGGGTATATTTTAAATCAATTTAACTGTTTGTTAAAAGTGCCATAGTCTGGAAACAGGTATATTTTAAACAACAACAAAAAAAACTATTTGCATTGTACCATTATTCTTGCAGCCTAGAAAAACTAAATGAGAGACTGCACATTAATTGAAGATGTGTGTCTCCTCTCTGTGCTATACAGGTCTCCGCAGCCAATACAGAGAGAACTGGATGAGATAAGAGAGTTGTGGCCCAATCAGCTTAATGAAAAATCTGTCTCCTGCCCTTACTTTAATGTCTGCACTTAAAATGTTGATATGCCATATATGATATGCCATGCCATACCTAGTATAGGCCTTAGTAGGATTTTTACTATAGTACATGGCAGAGATAAAGGGGAAGCTTGTATCCACATAATTAACCATTTCATACATTTCCCTATCATACACTGATATTAGTATAATCTCTAATAAGCTTATTTAGACATTGTCAAAATATTCTAAGCCAGATAACAACTATATATTCTACACTGTAAATGTAGGCATAGGGCTAAAGTTGGAGAAAGAGATAATGACAGAAATCCATGTTGTCTCTCATTTACTCTATTTTCTTGTTTACAGACTAAAGGTTGAAAATATTTCTCAATCTCCTTCAGGGACATTTCTCAATCGCCTCCAACCAGACCCATTTAGCAGAGAAATTACATTTATCAAATATGTATCCATTGTGTATTGCTGATGTGGTAATTATGTATCTTAGACTCTCAGAAAATATTCGGATTTCTCAGAAATGATCTTAGTCATGGTAAGTATCAAGCAAGTGTGGGCTGATATTTCTTAACATACACAAGGGTATATATAAAAGCTTTGTATATTATTATCAGGAGTACTCTATTAGCCAGATTCAGAGAAGTTTATGGCGGCGTATCAGTACATACGCGTCGTAACGCTGAATCTGCGCCGTCGTACATTTAAGTGTATTCTCAAATTGAGATACACTTAAATGTAGCTAAGATACGACAGCCTGCCCTGTCGTATCTTAGCTGTCTAGTTAAGCTAGGCGCGTGAACGCTGATTTACGCCTAGAATGCTTAAATCAGCGAGATACGCCTATTCACGAACGTACGCTTGCCCGTCGCAGTAAAGATACGCCGTTTACGTAAGACGTTTTCAGGCGTAAAGTTATTCCACCAAAAAGCTGGCCTAGCCAATGTTAAGTATGGACGTTGTTCCCGCGTGTCACATTTTGAAAATATTACGTCGTTTGCGTAAGTCGTCCGTGAATGGGGCTGGACGTAATTTACGTTCACGTCTAAACCAATAAGTCCTTGCGGCGTACTTTGAAGCAATGCACACTGGGATATGTCCACGGACGGCGCATGCGCCGTTCGTTAAAAACGTCAATCACGTTGGGTCACGATTCATTAACATAAAACACGCCCCCCTGTTCCTCATTTGAATTAGGCGCGCTTAGGCCAGGACATTTACGATATGCCGCTGTAACTTAGGACGCAAGTGCTTTGTGAATACAGCACTTGCCTCTCTAACTTACGGCAGCGTAGCGTATATGCGATACGCTACGCCTGCCTAACGTTAGGCTCTCCGACGTGAATCTAGCGTGTTTCATTTAAATGAAGCGCGTCCCCGCGCCGAATGAACTGCGCATGCGCCGTCCCTAAATTTCCCGCTGTGCTTTGTGCTAAATGCAAGGACGTCATTTTTTTTAACTTAGACGTGAATTACGTCCATCCCGATTCACGGACGACTTACGCAAAAAAAAAATCAAATTAAACGCGGGAACGACGGCCATACTTAACATGGCAAGTCTAACTATACGCGACTAAATACCAGCTTTAACTATACGCTGGAAAAAGCTGACTAGAGACGACGTAAAGGAATGCGCCGGCCGCTCGTACGTTCGTGGATCGTCGGAAATAGCTAATTTGCATACACGACGCAGAAAACGACGTGAACGCCACCCAGCGGACGCCAAAGTATTGCATCTTAGATCCGAAGGCGTACGAAGACGTACACCTGTCGGATCGAACCCAGAAGCCGTCGTATCTTGTTTTGAGGATTCAAAACAACAATACGACGCAGGAAATTTGAAAGTACGCCGGCGTATTAGTAGATACACGGGCGTCCTCGCTCTGTGGATCTGCCCCAAAGTGTTTTCAGGCTTTAGTGATAAAAATAGAGCCTTGCATGTAAGTAAGAATCATGTCTCCGGCATCTCCCTGTTCTTCTAAGATTAATTTCGAATGCCACATACACTAAAATATGCTATTGTGGCCTGATCCCTTATAATTTTTTATATGGTATTATATGAGTATATCTCTATGTAATAACAATTTCAGCGAAAGTTTCAAGTGTTACTTGCAGGTGGTTTAAGAACCATGTCAGATGGCTGATTGTGACATTTTGCCAATGGCAGAGTTATTGAAATTTAACCTAGAAAAGTAATGTAAAATAAGGGATGTGGTGTCTTTACACTTTATCCATTAATTTAAATTTAACCTACTTAATCACTAGTGGAAATCACTCATTGTTGTTCCAAATGCAGCTGAATATTTTTCAATAGTGCTGTAGCAGTAACATACTTCTGATTTGGGCAACAAGGGCGAGACTACATAGAACAATGTGAGCTGAATGTTAATAAGGTGTTGCCAGCAACTGAATAGCCCATGTGATATTAATGTTTAAAACAAATTAAAACAAATCTAAATGCTCATCATTTATTTGTAAAATTTGGATCTGGATATGGATGTTTAAAGCAAACACAATTTTGCCTTGTCTCATTTAACACTTAATAAACTAGAGCCATATCCCTGTGGGGTATATGAAACCGACTACCAACCAAAGAACAGTCATAAAAAGCTATTATTATACTTGCATTTATATAAACAGTATTAAATTAGAACATTTTGCTATAACCACAAGTTTCCCTTTCCTAGAACTATGTACAGATTTTGTTTGCAAAAAAAAATATTTATGCAAATAATTCAGTTGAAATACTGCAACAGTACAATGATTTATGGTCATGCAGAATTAATTTCACTACTTGCGATAGCTCCCAGCTTTATTTCACCTTCATCAAAGAATTTCACCAGCCCTATCATGCAGTTATGGTGATAAAATATAGATAAAAGGTGCTGCAATTGTAAGCTTTGACTGTCTTGTCAGTGATTCAAGAAAAGGGAAAAAAATAACTTATATAAACACAGTCAGTCCTATTTTTCTATGTATGGAGTACTTCATTGATTACTTACATGTATTCGCAGGTCTACTTGATTACTTGTCAGTCAGCTAAGCCAGAGTTTCAATCCACCAATAGTTACCCTGGGGAGCCTTGCAGAGAGTATGACTGACAGATCCCTGTCAAAAAAAAGTCCTCCAGTGCTTCCTGCTGGCTGAATAGGCTAAACCCCCTATCAAACCCTTCTTTAATAGTGGAAAAGTACAATTTCTCAGTTCTATAATAAACAGCAGTCAGGGATGACAAAACATTATTGAGTACAGTAGACTAAAGTACATTATTTGATTAAAGAAAATTTGAGAAAGAAATGATTGTAATGTTTTCAGAAGGAAATCATTGTAATGTTTATTAAATTTTTCCTGCAACATTTCTACTACTGATTAAAACAAATTATCTAAAATTTAATTAACTATGAAAACCAACCAGAGTAGATTAGCTAGTTGCAAATGAATTTTACGTTGTAATGAATATTGGATACACGTGAAACATATGCAAAAGATTGTAAATCATTTTATGAACTGTCAATATTGTTTTTTATTTTTCTTTCTTTAGCTGTAGGGGGAACAAGAAAGCAGAATTTACATATTTTGTGCTATTAAACGACATATGTATACAAAAGCTACCTTTTAACGTTAAATGTATATAAAGAACCTCATAGTTTAAAATTGTTTCATTAGATACACAAGTGAGACACTAAAGACACATCTTAGGTTTCAGTTTAGATAATAAGACCTGGTTTCCATGGCTTCCGATATATATACTGTATATACAGTATTTAACAAAAGTGAGTACACCCCTCACATTTTTGTAAATACTTTATTATACTTTTTCATGTGACAACACTGAAGAATATACACTTTGCTACAATGAAAATTAATGATCGTACAGCTTGAATAACAGTGTAAATTTGCTGTCCCCTCACAATAACTCAACACACAGCCAATAATGTCAAAACCACTGGCAACAAAGTGAGTGAGTAGACCCCTAAGTCAAAATGTCCAAATTGGGCCCAATTAGCCCTTTTTCCTCCCCGGGGTCATGTGACTCGTTAGTGTTACAAGGTCACATCTCAGGTGTGAATGGGCAGCAGATGTGTTAAATTTGGTGTTATTGCTTTCACTCTCATATACTGGTCACTGGAAGTTCACATATGCTCAACATAAAGATGGCCTAGGTTATAAGAAGATTGCCAAGACCCTAAAACTGAGCTGCAGCAAGGTTGTCAAGACCATACAGCAGTTTAACAGGACAGGTTCCACTCAGAACAGGCCTCACCATGGTCGACCAGAGAAGTTGAGTGCACTTGCTCAGCATCAGATCCAAAGGTTGTCTTTGGGAAATAGACGTATGAGTGCTTCCAGCATTGCTGCAGAGGTTGAAGGGATGGGGGGTCAGCCTGTCAGTGCTCAGACCATATGCCGTATAGTGCGTCAAATTAGTCTACTTGGCTGTCATCCCAGAAGGAAGCCTATTATAAAGATGATGCACAAGAAAGCAACCAGTTTTCTGAAGACAAGCTGACTAAGGACATGGATTACTGGAACCATGTCCAGTGGTCGGATGAGACCAAGATAAACTTACTTGGTTCAGGTGGTGTCAAGCGAGTGTGGTAGCATCCAGGTGAGGAGTACAATGACAAGTGTGTCTTGTCCCCAGTCAAGCATGGTGGTGGAAGTGTCATGGTCTGGGGCTGCATGAGTGCTACCAGAACTGGAGAACTACAGTTCATTGAGGGAACCATGAATGCTAACATGTACTGTGACGTACTGAAGCAGAGCATGATCCCCTCCCTTCGGAGATCCAACATTCCAACATAATAAGGACCCACACACACCTCCAAGATGACCATTGCCTTGCTAAATAAGCTGAGGGTAAATATGATGGACTGGAGAAGCATGTCTCCAGACCTAAATCTTATTGAGCATCTGTGGGGCATCCTCAATTGGAAGGTGAAGGAACACAAGTTCTCTAGCATCCACCAGCTCTGTGGTGTCATTATGGAGGAGTGGAAGAGGACTCCAGTGGCAACCTGTGAAGCTCTGGTGAACTCCATGCCCAAGAGGGTTAAGGCAGTGCTGGAAAATAATGGTGGCCACACAAAATATTGACACTTTGGGCACAGTTTAGACATTAATGACTGTCTGTTGAATTATTTTGAGGGGACCGCAAATTTACACTGTTATACAAGCTGTACACTCACTAATTTACATTGTAGCAAAGTGTAATTTCTTCAGTGTTGTCACATGGAAATATATAATAAAATATTTACAAAAATGTGAGGGTGTACTCACTTTTGCAAGATACTGTACATAATATTTAATAGGCTAACTACACTTGCGGTGCCCCCCTCCTCCCACTGTAAGGATCAATGACTTGTTAACTCATTAGGGGGTGAGAAATAAGGCAGTCACGTATTGACATCATCATTTACAATGCAGGACCAATAGCCCTGCAATTTAAATGAGGATAGTGAGGGACCCCCTACAAACTCTGGAGTGGAGGAGAGTGTCAGAGCCTGCCAGAGTGAGGTGCAAAGTCTGTTATACATCCTATAACTCATCCCCCGGATGAGTAGCTCTGCTACTGTCACTAGTATATATTACTTCAGTTACACTTTTTTACACTGTTACTTCTTTCCTTTATCTTTTACTTTCCCTTTTAAATAGTCTAACTACTACATCTTGTCGGCTTCTATGTCCTAATTTCCCAACCTCATCACCTTCTCCCCAATTTTAGGAACAATGAGATCAAGTTCCTATTCTTTTTTGGCCCGGCTTAGGAATCTGAAAGCCATCATATAAAGAGTGGTTGTCATAAAGCACCATCGTATCTGTATGGGCTCACAATAATGCTTGTTGCAAGTGAAAATGTAAAAGCAGAGCTCCCTTTTCTCAATTCCTGTAGAGTGTGGAATTAACAGAGGGGTCTAAAGTTGCATATAAACTGAAAAGCCTCTTTAAACATTTCCTGATCTTTAAATCATTTGCAGTGCCACCCATCCAGAGGAGAGACTGGGAGGCTAAAAGTGTATGTCAGAATAAAATAATAATTCAGCCCAAAGCCCTTTCATAGCTTTCTACACTTGTTCAGGAAAAAGTCAAGGACTTAACAGCTGCTGACTCTGAACAAAATGCTCAAACAACAAAACAAAGTCTGCTTGGACATCTGCAGTTATTTTATTGAAATACTTCAAGTGAGGCTTGTGATTTTAATGGTTCAGAGCATAAACATTTAAAAGGGTTTTCCATGTAAACAATAGAATTGAAAAGCCTATAGTTTTTAAAGAACCACATTTTCCCCAAAGATGCTTGAACTTGGTGGAGCCTCAACATTGTAAATCATATATCTGTTATTTTATGTTATCCTGAAGACCTCAGCTTGTTACATTTGATGATGTTTGCTTTTCTCATGTCACCAGAAAGATGAAGCCTTTTTATGCAAGTGCCTTTAGCTATTATGAGCAAAGCTAAAAAAAAAAAAGCTTGTCATCTTCAACTGTAGAAAGCTAGCGTAGGTTTTTGACAACTTTGTGATTAGCTGTATTAAAAAAATAAAGAATATCATATGGACTTCATTATAAAAAACACAAATTAGTGTCCATTGACTGAACTACTGTTATAGCAGCCCACACAGCTGCTAGGGATCTCAGAGTTGGGAGGACCAGTTAATGCCTGAGGGATGAGGAGTGGTGAGTTCCTCTGCTCTGCAGATGCAGTGACAGCTCAGACATTCACTGTTGTCACTGCTGTCATGTAAACAAAAAAAACAACAGAGAAAGGACTTTTTCATTTGCCAGACTGTGGAATAGATGATGTCACCAGTCAGAGTTAACAATGGAAAAGAGTACCGATCCAAGCCCTGCGACCTATGCTGTGCTCCCGCCCTGTAGTACTGACAGGTGCAGACTCTGCGCTGATCCGTGGAAAAAAGAAATGTTCCTGGACTGCCGCACTCTGATAGGCGATTTATTGAAACAAAATGAACAAAGGATAAAATCCAAAGCTGTATAACATCCAAAAATTCATGCAACACTGCAATCAATGGTAGAAAGTGGACATAGGGGACAAAAAAGCTAACATGTTTCACATCATGGATAGATGCTTAGTCATAGCTGGCTCCATAGTCATCCATGATGTGAAACATGTTAGCTTTTTTGTCCCCTATGTCCACTTTCTACCATTGATTGCAGTGTTGCATGAATTTTTGAATGTTATACAGCTTTGGATTTTATCCTTTGTTCATTTTGTTTCAATAACTCGCCTATCAGAGTGCGGCAGTCCAGGAACATTTATTTTTTCCACCAGTCAGAGCTAGGCAGAGTGAGTGAGTAGTGAAGCCTTCTGCTGCTCAATGGAAATTTTAATAGATGGGAGCATGGGATTTGGTTAGAAAGATGTGTGTGTGTTTATTCTGATAAAAACATATGCAAACTTACATTCAGTCAGAAGGATAAAAGCATGGATCAATAGGACAGAGACACAATTGACTGTGGCAACAATCTTAAAAAAGCATCAGCAACAACTGAAACAATGTAAGCAATCATGCAGTGAACATCAGTGCAGGCTGGCACCCACCCAAATGGCTGGATTCCCTAGAAACATATTGCCACCCCCTCACCCGATGCACAGGTTAGATTGCATAGCATTATGCAGCAGGGAATGCTGCTCTAAATTCAGCCATTTGTGCAGGTTTCCAGCCAACACTGATGTTCTCTACCTGATCACTTCCATTGCTTCAGCTGGTACTAATGCTTTTATAAGATCATTGCTACAGTCAAGTGTGTCTCTGTCTTATTGATTCATGCAGACATCTAGCTGCCTGAATGTTACGTTTGCTTATGTTTTAATCAGAATAAACACAACACAGCTTTGCAACAAGATCACATGTCTACTTTTGTTTCATGCGTGCTAGAAATGACATGCCCAGGTCTACAGGAGGAGCCTGCAGGAACTGTCCCAGAGCCTAATAAGGATGTTTGCTATGGTGGCCACTAACTTCATTCTTTTCAGGCTTACAATGATTATGCATATGTTTTGTTATAGCCTTCCACTGCTGACTCTTTGTTTCCAAGTTACAATCGCAATCTGTCAGTGTGGCTGTGCATGTGAACATGTCCCTTATAGAATTGACTGTGTGAGATACAACAACCAATTTAGAAATACAGTATGTTGCTAATCTTGGCCTTTTTGGTATCCATCATGTTATTAGAATTGGCATAAAGTAATTTTAAAATAATGGCTAAGAGGCATGTTCATCTGGGGTTCATGCTAACCATGGGTATTTTGAGTGCAGGACTCAAGGATAAAGTTCCATACATCTATTGCCTGCTGTAGCTGCTGCTACCTACCACTCTTTTGATTTCTGCCGCTGTCTTTGCACCTGGTGTCATCTGCAGACTTAAAGTGGTTGTAAACCCACTTTGAAAATAAAAAGCAAAAACTAACACCTGCAAGACCAAGACATAATGAGCAAGTATGCACAGCACGGGCCAGCGACATCACTGCTACTTCCGGGTATCGCGGCTCCAGCGCTGTGATTGGCCAGAGCCGTGATGACGTAACCCCCTCGCATGCGCACAGAAGCCACCGGTAATGGTACAGTCTAACTGAAACAATGGCACAACATTGCTTCAGTGCACATGTGCCGATGACTTTGGCACATGCAGACACAGGGGATATCTCCTAAACTGTGCAGGTTTAGGAGATATCCAGGGTAGATACAGGTAAGCCTTAATATAGGCTTACCTGTAGAACAAAGTGTGTTTACAACCACTTTAAGAAGGACAGCCTTCAGCAAGTCTTAATATTCTGTCACACCACTTTTTTTAGCATGCCTCTTACTTTCCAGAAGGAGCAGCAACCTAGGAAAAGTAAGACACAGAGTGATGGATTGACTAATAGCAATATAGTTATGCTTTGCTATGATCAATCTGTTGCCACCTATAGTCCTCACCATTGCAGAGAAAAGTAAATGACTGCTCATTGCTGCAATTGGTGTCTGTGTCAATTTTGAAGGATTCATTTAGGCTGTCCTGGTCCTGAAGGGAGGTTGGTAATTAAGTGAATAATAGAGATGATGTTGGCTGTGAATACAATGTACAGTATATACAAATTCAACCCTAGATTGTGTGTTACACAGTCCTGACCCCTGCAAGCCAAGACTTTAGTATTAAAACGTCTGGTCACACAGAAGGTTACTACACCACCAGATATATGCTTGGGTGTTTCTAGGTATTCTTGAGTGTTATAGGTATAATTATTTTAGGGTTTACTGTTCTTTTTTTATGAATAGTTAATGTTGTTGGCTATAATGTATTCATAAAGGATTAGTTTGCCTTTAACACGTTCCCTACCGAGTCATTGTAAAATGACGTCAGCGGGAACCCTCCCTCCTTCAGAGTGGACGTCATATGACGTCCTTGCATTCCCGCGCGGCTAGGGGGTGCACCCCCGCCACATTGCTCGGGACATGGGCACCCGCGATTGCCCGCAATCACGGCAGGACCATGGATCTGTGTGTGTAAACACACAGATCCATGTCCTGTCAACAGTGAGGAGACAGATGTGTGTTCCCAGTACAGAGGAACACACATTGGTCTCCTCCCCTTGTGAGTCCCCCTCCCCCTACAGTTAGAACGCACTTTAGGGAACATATTAACCCCCTTTCTCGGCCCCTAGTGTTAACCCCTTCCCTGCCAGTCACATTTACACAGTAATCAGTGCAGTTTTAAAAGCACTAATCGCTGTATAAATGTGAATGGTCCCAAAAATGTGTCAAAAGTGTCCGATATGCCCGCCGCAATGTCACGGTCACAATAAAAATCGCAGATTGCTGCCATTATTAGTAAAAAGAAAAATTCCATAATTCTATTCCCTATTTTGTAGATGCTAGAACTTTTGCGCAAACCGATCAAATACGCTTATTGCGTTTTTTTTTTTTTTTACCAAAAATATGTAGAAGAATATGTATCGGTGTAAACTGAGGAAAAAAATATTTTAAAAAAAAATTATGATATTTATTAAATCAAAAAGTAAATAGGAAGCATTTTTTTAAAAACAGTCTAAAAACCCAGGATATCAGAACACATGGGTAAGTATGTTTTTCTATAAAGTGAATATTCTCTTGAGCATTGACTCGTATATTAGGCATAATAGCTGATGAGATTAGAATTTGAGGCTTTCAGTGACAAGGTGAACTAACTTGTTAAATCTTGACTTTTTTCTCTATAAGTCTACATTTTTAAACTCAAATTTCATGCAGCATACATGAGTGGATGTTAAATGTTGTACATAATATTACTAATCATTACTGTGCTGATATGTCTGATATTCAAAATCATATTTAAATTATTGTACCATAGACCTGTGATCATTTTGTAATCTTCTGTATATATTACCCATAAGCAGAAATATCACCATGGCCTCAGATTTATAGCTGCAAGAGATTTTGAAGTATGTTGTCTTTTTTTCTTTCTGATAGACATTCCAAAAACAACCAGTAGGTGGCCATAATGTATGATATTCTAACAGTACATGTAATAATCGCCTTTTCAGCATGCTCTGAGAATTTTTTTTTTTTTTTCCATTGCAATTCTACAGTGAAAAACAGAACAGCTTGTTTATCTGGAATTCGGTTATTTCAAAACTGTTACTTGAAAATCACAAAATACCTGATGTTAGTAATGATAGAGCACTGCATCCTATTTATTTAATCACAGTCAATAAAAAGTATTGAAAGAAACAAGCTACTTCCTCCTGAAGATCTGATGCTTTTAATGAGTTGAAAATATAAATACAATTGAGCTCAGAATTGTTTATTGCTTTTTTTTAATACACGTGATAATGTGCACTCCATATTTCAAATAACAATAGCTTTTTTTTATTCAGTTTTTATTTTGTTGTAGAAAGCAGCAAAGAAGTCTTTAACAAGTGTTGCTTATATGGGGGGAAAAAGCTATTATGCTGCTTAAGGCATTTCTCACCTTAGCTATTACACCAGCAGTCACTTCCTATTTCACCTTACATACCCTCTTCATACCTCCTTTACATGATGTAGTTACTGCTCCCCCTTGCCTTAGGTTACTTGAGTTGCATGTAAAAAACGAGTAGGGAAGATGATATAGGGAATGTTTTTTTTTAGAAAGAAACATTGACTTACTTGATAGTTTTAAACAATGATAGCTATCTGCAGATTGAAATGGAGATGTTAGTTTGAGAAACATTTAAAATAAAGAAAAAATCTTAAAAAGGGACTGGTTAGCTGGTTATCACAGTTTTTTGGGTTTAATACCACTTTAAAACTGAACTCCAACTTTCTTTTCACTAGGGCGGAATGGAATATTCCCAGCATAGATCATACCTCTATACCATGTTGCTCTGTTGTCTGTAGATCCTCTGATATTGTGGGTTTATCTGAGGTTTTGTACCATGGGACACTCTGTATAGTCTGGATGTAGACTGATGGCTTTCCAGCCACTTCCTGCTCAATCTGTAGCCTAGAACACACCCCTCTGTAGTCTTTCAGAGTTGGCAAATTATGTAACTTTGTTCATAGCTCTGATGGTGGGTGGGATGGAATACATCAGGGGTCTCCAAACTTTTAAAACAAAAGGCCAGTTTATTGTCCTTCAGACTTTAGGAGGGCTGGATTGTGGCCAGCGTGGGAAGAAAATGTCCCAGGCCCCAGCATCAGTGACAATAAATATGGCCCTCGGGTTGGTGGTCAATAGCAGGAGGAGTAGAGACCCTATTAGTAGGAGGAATAGTATCCCATGATTGGTATCGGTGGAAGAAATATTGCCCCATTGTTGGAGTCAGTGGGAGGAATAGTGCCCCAAGGGCCAGATAAAGGCTAGCAAAGGGCCACATCTGGCCCTCGGGCTGCAGTTTGGAGACCACTGGAAAACATCAAGGAGTCCAAACCTCTCAAGTCCCTTCTCACACATCGCAGCATCATTCAAATGGAAACCCCTTCATACACATCCAAGGACTGGGTAGCTGGTTTGGGGGTTTAATACCACTTTAAAGCTGAACTTCAACTTTATTTTCACTAGAACTGAATGGAATGATCAGTCCCAGCATAGGTCATATCAAAGTTTCATGTTGCTCTATTGTCTGCAGATTCTCTAATATTGTGGGTTTAGCTGAGGCTTTGTACCATGTGACAGTCTGTATAGTCTGGATGTAGACTGAGGGGATTCCAGCCACTTTCCTGCCAGGAAAACCGGTCGTGTGTACCAGGCATATGTGTGCATGGACACATAGGATAACATCTCTGGGAGTTTACTGGCTGCAGAAAAAAAAACACCTGAAGTCAAAAACAGCAGCTGTAAAGCCATCTAGTGTGCATGAGGCCTAAATGTTATATCTTCCAGTGTGATTACAAGTTTTGCCAGCAGCTGGTTTGACAAAATAGCCTATATCAATGCGCACACACAAAAATAGATAGCAATACCTATAAGTTAACCTTATGGGGTCAAGTGATATTTTTCTGCTTTCCTCATGTATAGTCTAGAAAGATATATTTTTACTGGTGTCCTGGGCACCTTAAATAGCCTTTTCTTACTCTAACAGAGATAGAGTGAATTGCATGTTTTTTTAACTTCCCTGGCAGTATTCCTGAGTCTGGCTCGGGGTGGAAATCCTGTACCAATAGCGATATCCCCGAGCCAGACTCGAGATCACATCGCAGTATCCAGGCAGGCAGAGTTACTTACCTTGTCCCTGGATCCTGCGATGCCTCCCCGATGTGTGAGCGAGCTGCCTCCTCGCTCGATTCACACAGTGCCCGTGTGCCGCCGAGCTTCGTTCCCTGCGACGTTACGACGCACGCGAGCGGAGATCGGCGCCAAATTAAAAAAAGTAAATACACAGTACATATACAGTATACTGTAATCTTACAGATTACAGTACTGTATGAAATAAATACTCACCCCCTTTGTCCCTAGTGGTCTGCCCAGAGTCCTACATGCACTTTTATATAATAAATACTGTTCTTTTTGCCTGGAAACTGTAGATTGTCCATAGCAACCAAAAAATGTCCCTGTATGTCAAAAGTGGTTTCAGGCCAGCTAGAAAACAGCAATAATAAATTAGAATCACTAGCAGAATTGAGCGATAGCAATTTGTGGGGAAATTCGTCATCAAAAATTAAAAGTAATGACAGCGATAATTCTGCAACTGAGCAAATTTCAGTGTTTTTGATTTGATTACATTATTGATTGATTTTTATTATAGGTACATTATTATTTGTTATAATTATTTATAGTAATTTATTAAATTAAAATTTATGATTTTGTGTTTGAGGCCTCGTACACACGAGAGGATTATCCGATGGAAACGGTCCTCCGGACCGTTCCAGCGGCTAAATCCTCTGGCGGATTTTGATCTGATTGTTGTACTAACCATCAGATCGAAATCCGCGCGGAATCCATCCGCGGTGATGTTTCGTGCGCAACGCTGGAAGATAAAGACTTCCACGCATGCGTCGAATCATTATGACGCATGCGAGGGAGAGGAGCGGACGGATTGATCCGGTGAGTCTGTACAGACCACGGATCAATCCGCTGGACAGGATTCTAGCGGATAGATTTCTTAGCATGCTAAGAAATTTTTATCCGCTGGAAATCCGTCGGCTGGAATTTTTTCCGCCGATAAATGTCCGCTCGGACATACACACCACCGGATCTATCCGATGGAACTGATCCGCGGATAAATCCCAGCGGATAGATCCGGTGGTGTGTACGAGGCCTCAAACTTTATCATACCCAGGATGTCTACTAGACTCCCGTTTGGTCAGATTTAAGTGAGTTATTCCTAAGAATTACAGGCCTACTAAATAAAACGCCAAATTTTCATGCAAAATAATTGTACCGCTTTCAGCACCTAAAACCAGAAAGAATCATACCGCCAGGGAGGTTAATAAGATTACTTACCACAAATTCATCACCATTTTTATAACTAAAAGTAAAAACACCATTAAATGAAAAATGTCACATAACTGAAAGTACCAGTTTTGGCAAACTTTGTCAGACATGTAGCAGTGGGGAAAAAATGGGATTTAACTCCTTCCTGTGCATGCTGCCAGGTTAAATTGTCCTGGCAAAGTACAAGGTGACTTTGATCATGCCTTTAACCTTGTTTTATTTAAATATTCTTTAAATATAATACAACCTTTTTATTATGATTGCACTCCATTTTTTGCAAAGCCACATGGATGTGTTTAAAAATAATTTCAGTGTTCACTGCAGACAAAAGTCCATTGCATTTGTTATATTTCTGTTCAATGATAATCATTGTAGCACAATTGCACAGTAGTTATGCATGAACAAAGAAGAAGCTTATCCATATAGCATTTATGTCCTGAGTGCGCTAGAAATACAATGACCAGTATAATAATCTGCGCAGCATTTTGCTGCCAAGTAGCTGCACAGACAGCTTTGCAATACTGGGATATTAACTAGATTAGTGTAACATGAGGCCTGGAAACACAGGAAGCATCATAAGTGGAACAGAAGCAAGCCTTCTGGGCAAGACAGAAACTGTCAGTGGATCAGCACTAGCCAAGAATCACTACTGAACTGCCTGGCTGCAGTAGCAACAATCAGGAATGTATGTGAAATGGCATGACCCTAACCATTCAGAAATCTGCAGTCAAGCCAATTCTGAGCAGGCAGCTGTCCAAGGTACTGCAGGTGTTAGGTTAAAATGGTTCCTGACAGCTGTCCAATGTGTAGCAGACACACCATGACACTGTTTTTTAGCATCATTATGCGTTTCTTCTCTTTATTATTACACTATCATTTTAAACATTACAGGCTGAGCTGCTGCTATGTGATTTTGCTAGTAAACCTGACCACACATATCATTTTATTTTTAAAGTAGAAATAATTCATATGAGCTAGTGGCTATAAAAACCTTGAAAAACATAGTAATGTAACAGACTGTTTTTCTGCATCATCTGGTCTGTGTATAATTCTGATGATGCTTCAGGTTTTTAATTCATTGATAAAAAAATAAAAAAACATAAGTTTACCATGCAATAATAATAATACAATAAATAAAAGATAGATAGATTGATTTAGTATTTTCCAGTGTTCATCTGGAAACAAACCCATGTGATCACCATGATTAGCTGTTATGGTTATCACATGATCAAAACCCAGACTCACCTGTTCTCAATCATTAGTGTAGGGCAACAATTGCCAGTAGCAGCACAATCTTTGAACTAGGACCACACACAGCTGAGTGCTCCAACTTCTATAATGGAGAGTAGATTAATGTCCTCTCTGCACAGAGCACAGTGTAGAGAGAACTTAATCTACAGATTGCAGTCGGTAATGGGTTACACTTGATTGTCATGGAAACTATCTAGCCATGGCAACATTAGATAGGGGCAGTGCCTCATTTCTTGGCTTTGTTGCAGTATACCAAATCATCCCACTCCCATTGATAGTAATTTGGTGAACAAGCCTGCTTTTAACACAAGAGAGCACAGCTGCAGTCTTTGCTTTTGAACAAAGTGCAAGCAGAATAAACCTACAGTATCTCACAAAAGTGAGTACACCCCTCACATTTTTGTAAGTATTTTATTATATCTTTTCATGTTACAACACTGATGAAATGACACGTTGCTACAGTATAAAGTAGTGAGTGCACAACTTGTATAACAGTTTAAATTTGCTGCCCCCTTAAAATAACTCAACACGCAGCCATTAATGACTAAACCGTTGGCAACAAAAGTGAGTACACCCCTAAGTGAAAATGTTCAAATTGGGCCCAATTAGCCATTTTCTCTCCCTGGTGTCATATGACTCATTACAGTTACAAGGTCTCAGGTGTGAATGGGGAGCAGGTGTGTTAAATTTAGTTTTATCACTCTCACTCTCTCATACTGGTAAATGGAAGTTCAACATGGCACCTCATGGCAAAGAATTCTCTGAGGATCTGAAAAAAAATCATTGCTGCTCTACATAAAGATGGCCTAGGCTATAGGAAGATTACCAAGACTCTGCAACTGAGCTGAAGCATGGTGGCCATGACTATACAGTGGTTTAACAGGACAGGTTCACTCAGAGCAGCAATAAAAAGAAAAAAAGCTGTGCTATAGATGAGTTTAAGTGACACTAGCAACCATATATTTGTACTCACAAAGCATGTGAAAGTGAAAAAATAAATGATAAATGCGTGAACAAATATCTGTTAATCCAAATGGTCTATCCGACCTCAATCCTTGTGACTGTAAAAACAAAATTGCTATAATGACTAACTCCAGAACCAAATAAAGATCAAAAAATATATAATATATTAATGGGATCTCAGTCCATGTGTAAAATTTAAAAATGTTTGACAAACAATTCTCTGTGTTAGCAATAACAGTATATTGATGATATTGAATAACAGAGAAAAATGTCCATATAAATTAAACATCCACGGTGCAGAAATAAAACCACAGCATCCGTGATGACAGGAAAGTGCCTCCACCTGGGTACACACTGCCGCTTACCAAATAGATGTGATCTCTTGGTTACAGGAGATCCGTATACGCATATGGCTAATAACCCAGCCTGTGGTCTCTGTGTTTTGCAGTAAACACCTCAGCTTAGGTTGATATGTGTCTCATACAGCGCATCAAGTTTAGGGCATCACCACATAAGGACAAAATAAACTAACATAGCATAAAACCCTTATCAATTTATTAAATCGTTAACGGACTTGTAATGAACGGACAAACGGTCCGCTAGTGTGAAAGGACCCTTATGCTAGTTAGAAAAGCTCTACAATGTAGCGAAACAATAACCAACTTGGACTTGTCACATTGAATATTTAATACAATCAAAGAGATGCCATCGCTGCTGATTGTTTCTCTTGAGAATTTTCAGTAATGCTAAAATTGCTAGAGCTGGTGCATTTGCCTTATCAGTTGTGTGATTTCTGTGTTTATAGAACAGTTGTTGTTTTTGAAGCATACAGAATTCTTTTTTTCTTTGCTAAGCAAGATATCCACTGCCTGGGCTTTCACTGCAAGCTTTGCAAAACAAATATATATATATATATATATATATATATATATATATATATATACAGTATCTCACAAAAGTGAGTACACCCCACACATTTTTGTAAATATTTTCTTCTCTCTTCATTTGACAACACTGAAGAAATTACACTTTGCTACAATTTAAAGTAGTGAGTGTACAGCTTTTATAACAGTGTACATTTGCTGTCCCCTCAAAATAACTCAACACAGCCATTAATCAATATTTTGTGTGGCCACCATAATTTTCCAGCACTGCCTTAACCCTCTTGGGCATGGAGTTCACCAGAGTTTTGCAGGTTGCCACTGGAGTCCTCTTCCTTTACCCTCAGCTTCTTTAGCAAGGCAATGGTCATATTGGAGGTGTGTTTGGGGTCGTTATCATGTTGGAATACTGCCCTGTTGCCGAGTCTCCGAAGGGAGGGGATCATGCTCTGCTTCAGTATGTGACAGTACATGTTGACAGTCATGGTTCCCTCAGTGAACTGTAGCTCCCAGTGCCAGCAGCACTCATGCAGCCCCAGACCATGACACTCCCACCACCATGCTTGACTGTAGGCACGACACACTTTTCTTTGTACTCCTCACATGGTTTCCTTCACACATGCCTGACACCATCTGAACCAAATAAGTTTATCTTGGTCTCATCAGACCACGGGACATGATTCCAGTAATCCATGTCCTTAGTCTGCTTGTCTTCAGAAAACTGTTTGCAGGCTTTCTTGTGCATCATCTTTAGAAGAGGCTTACTTGAGGGATTACAGCCAAGCAGACCAATTTGATGCAGTGTGCAACGTATGGTCTGAGCACTGACAGGCTGACCCCCCGCCCCTTCAACCTCTGCTGAAATGCTTGCAGCACTCATACACCTATTTCCCAAAGACTCAACTTCTTTGGTTGACCATGGCAAGGCCTGTTCTGAGTGGAACCTGTCCTGTTAAACCGTTGTATGGTCTTGGCCACTGTGCTGCTGCTCAGTTTCAGGGTCTTGACAATCTTCTTATAGCCTAGGCCATCTTTATGTAGAGCAACAATTCTTTTTTTTCAGATCCTTAGAAAGTTCTCTGCCATGAGGTGCCATGTTACATAGTTACATAGTTAGTCAGGTTGAAAAAAGACACAAGTCCATCCAGTTCAACCACAAAAAATAAAAAAACAAAATAAAAAACACAGTAAAATCCTATACACCCAACTCCATACCCACAGTTGATCCAGAGGAAGGCAAAAAACCCCAGCAGAGCATGATCCAATTTGCTACAGCAGGGGAAAAAAATCCTTCCTGATCCCCCGAGAGGCAATTGGATTTACCCTGGATCAACTTTACCTACAAATCTTAGTACTCAGTTATATTCTGTACATTTAGGAAAGAATCCAGGCCTTTATTAAAGCAATCTACTGAGATGTTGAACTTCCAGTGACCAGTATGAGAGAGTGAGAGCTATAACACCAAATTGAACACACCTGCTCCTCATTCACAGCTGAGACCTTGTAACTAGCGAGTCACATGACACCGGGGAGGGAAAATGGCTAATTGAGTCCAATTTGGATATTTTACTGTGCTCACTTTTGTTTTCAGTGGTTTAGACATTAATGGCTTTATGTTCAGTTATTTTGAGAAGACAGCAAATTTACACTGTTATACAAGCTGTACACTTACTACTTTACATCGTAGCAAAGTGTAATTTCTTCAGTGTTGTCACTCACATGAAAAGATAGAATAACATATTTACAAAAATGTGAGGGGTGTACTCACTTTTGTGAGATACTGTGTGTATATATATATAAACACGTTTGACCCCATTGCTGTAACTTGTATGATTTTTTCAATCACAGTTTAAGACAAAGGTTCTAAAGCATTTGTGTCATAGACCAATGCCCATGGGAAATCTTTCCTGAGACAGCTACAAGTTTAAGGATAAGCTCTACGTTATATGGCCATGTGTACTGTAACCGAACTGTGTTGTTTCTGCACTGTAATATTTCCTTTACAATCTACATTAATAAACTTCTTATTTAGTAAGTGGAATGTTTCATTAAAGGGGACATTGTTCTTAAAAAAAAAAACATGCCTTGTATTATAATGTAATTAAAAAACATTTTCCATTTCTGTCTGCAGCGGCTGAAATTTTCTAACAATGTAAAAAAAAAAAAAAAATCAATGCAATAGGGGTGGAAATGGAATATGTATTTCCTGCTTTTGTGGTTGGATCACTGATTTGCTCAGAAGTTTGCACAGATATAAGTAAAATTGTAGGCATTCCCTGCAAAGGGAATTCCTTTTTATGGGGAAATACTCATTAATCCGTTTGTTCCCAGAGCTGTTTTTGCATTTTTTCATACCTTTGAAAAATATATTTAGGTCTGAAGATCACATAACATCCCCACAACACTATATATATTTTCTAAAAACAGACACTGTAGAGAAGAAATCAGTGGTAGTTCCAATTTTATATGTCCCATGATATTAGTGCAATAGTTTAGGAAATGCAAAATTTCAGCAAAAAATGTACTAAAATTATTTTAGAGCACACAAATGCAATAATTGCCCAATGTTTGGTAAAATATAAAATATAAGGTCATAGCAAGTAAATAGAAACCCAACACGTTAACCTTAAAATTGTATTTTAAAATTCATTTAGAATTGACCCTGAATAATGGTCCCTTGATCTAATGAATTCAATTCCGGTGTGTGCATCAGTATGTAATATGTGTAGTGCGAATTATGTTGTCATGTTTGGGCTTCCCTAATGCATGCCTAAATATTTATATGTGTGTATGTGGGGGTCTTAAAAAAAATTTGGGGAGGGTTTTAAGTGCTTGGGTGTAACTTTTAAACTTATTTTTTTACTAAACTGTCCTCTATATTATTCATTTTTGGTGATGGGATCTCTTTAATACGACGTCAGGGGTCTTAAAGACCTCTAATGTCTCACCTGCCCCTCATTGAATCTAATGTAGTGAAAATTCACTCCCATTAAATTCTTCCTCAGCCATACTGGCTAGGGACAGTGACACCAGAACCCAGAAGTGGTGTTTTACACATCGCTTCCGAGTCAGTAACAGGACTCTACCAAGTGCCACCTGCCATTCACATGACAGGGCCATGTGTGTGTGTGGGGGGGGATAACTTACAGTAATTGGGGGTGGCTGCTCAGCCACTGGATTTGTTCCATTTAATTTAAAACGCCAATCGAGCAGTTTTACTGTCAATGTGGACTCAAATAGTTCCTTGTTTAACTCTGTACATGTGCACTATAGCCCAGGGGTGGTCAACCCCCGGTCCGTGGCACACTACCGGCCGTGGCCCTTCTGCAGCCGGGCCGCGGGGGTGAGTGGGCGGCATTAGAGAGGCCGGCGGCCGGCCGTAGGAAATTAAATTACTAGGAAATTAAATCACAGTGTTGTTTGTTATGCACCGTGGCCCATCCCTCCGTCTCACACGGACACTCCCCGTGCAGTGTGAATGGACGTGTCGCCTCCTCACTGAGCTCACCCTGCCCTTCTGTCATAGGGGAAGACCCAGCACACCGTCACCTCCAGGACAGTCCACAGTAACAGGAAAGCCACTGGTTTCCCTTGGTAACGGGGGTGGACAGAGCTGAGAGGAGACAAGTCCACACTTCTTCCCGGGATGCACAGAGCTATTCCCTCCCCTCTGATCCCTCCATATACTTACCTGCTGCTAATCCTCAGCCCTCACAACATGACTGAGCTCCGGGGGAGCCCAGAGTATAACAACACTACCAGTGACAGGGTGAGTGTGAGCGGGGACTGACTGGGACACATGTGTGCATGGGGTGTACAGGGCCTAGTGGGGGCACTACTTTCATCTGTGGAGGGGGGCACTACCTTCATATGTGGAGGGGGCACTACCTTCATCTGTGGAGGGGGGCACTACCTTCTTCTGTGGAGGGGGGCACTACCTTCATCTGTTTGGGCCTTACCACATCTGGTGGCAGGCAGTCGGGCAAGTGACATTCCGCATCTGGTGGCAGGCAGCGTGGCAATTGACATTTCGCAACTGGTGGCAGGTAGCGTGGCAATTGACATTCCGCATCTGGTGGCAGGCAGCGTAGCAAGTGACATTCCGTATCTGGTGGCAGGCAGCGTGGCAAGTGACACGCTCAAAGCTCCCACTGATTCTGCATTATGGTGGGTTTAACTATTTCATTTATTACTACAATGTAATAATAGAAATTATGCGCTGACAAATTGCCCGCGAAAAATCACTTACCCTCCGCGTGCCATCCCCAACCTCCCCCCAACCGGGCCTCGGCAAAATTTTCTTCCACGCAGCCGGTCCCCGGTGCCAAAAAGGTTGGGGACCACTGCTATAGCCCATTCATTCCTATAAGTCATACTGCAGCAACTTAAGAAGTGAAGTGGAGCCGACCGGAACCATATCAGCAGTATGAACAGTGGATCAGGGCTGTAGATAAGTATAAGCTCCAGCTCTAAAGGCTGATTGACTTTATTAAAGGAAAACTTCACAAACACCACGTGCCTTTGCTTTATAAATTTGCATAGTCAAAGCAAATATATAAAGGATGGCATTAACAACTTTTTTAGGTAAAAGTAAGGGCAGGTTATATATATATATATATATATATATATATATATATATATATATATATATATATATATATATATATTATCTGTAGCAGGTCCTAACAAATGTACCTAATCATAGTGCCTAACATTTTAACTTGTTACTGGGCAGCCATCATTCTCAATATAACAGGCACTACATTTTGGAGCTGATCTAAGTAACAGATTCCTGTATCATGCCTTTTGAATATTTGTCAAAGCAAATCTTCTCCCAGTGTCATGTGAGTATATCATGTGTTAACCTCTGACATATTCCCTCCTACAAAGCTTTTCTAATTGGAAGCAGGGCAGAAGCAACCTTATTTCAGAAGATTTATTTTGTAATTTCACATTCTATTTTTAAAACAGTTTTTAAAGATTTGCTGCTAAGTTATCTTCTGAATTACTCACGCGGCATTTCTGGGTTTGGCGATTACAGCATTTCATTGTAAACCAGTTAATGCAAACCAATTTTATGTATAAATTAATAAGGTGGAGTTATGCTATGGGGCCCCTCTTGTTTGTTTTTTTGCATGATGAGAGAGACATCATTATAGAGCCAAAGTTACAAGGTGGAGGTGTGGTGGAGAGCACAGAGCAGCATTGAAGAGCATATCCAGGGAGTCCAGTCGTGTCAGTGGTAACAGCACCACATGCGCTTTTGACTTTAGATGCTATTCCACAGATCGTGGTGAGTGTGAGAACACCAGGGGGAGGGGGGCACTGAATTGGATCTATACATGTGGAAAAGTGGAGTGATCACTTCAGCACAAATGTATATAAGACTGCACAAAATGTATTTGGCACCACTACCATAGAGACTCTAATATTTGGACACTTATATTTGCAGTATGTGAACATTGTTGGATGTTGTGCGTGTTAAATAGGGAAGCGCTGTGAGCTTGGATTACATCTTCTGAATTTATTCTGGTGCTGTGACTTACAAGTTGTGAGCTTGTCTTATTCTTTTGTCACTAATTAGTAAGTCACAGTCTCAGAAAAGTATGCAGGTCATGTCTCTTGAATTCACTGTCTGGATACTTATTTTAGACTTACAATGTAGTGAAGCAAAGATATGGATGACACCAGTTGAGTTTGCACATTTAAAAACCAGTCAACCGTTGCAGATCTCAGTATTCTATGCTGGCAGGTTTCTCTAGACTATGTTCATAATTAATTGTGAGATTCAGAATTCCATATGATCTGGGATTTTAAGTTCTTGGTGGTTAAACTTCATAGATTGACAAGATTTGTGAAGCATATCTCTCTTGATAAAATACTATTCAAGTGCCAGTCTTTTTTTCTTTGATACATTGTTTGTTATTGAAAGTGCTGATGGAGGTCTTTGGCCCCCAAATGCTTTGTATATTCCTTTTAATGTCTCCTTGACCCCCACATCAATAATGTTGTATCTGGACTATTAAACAGTAGCGTGGGGCTTCATATTTTTTCTTGCTGTTTAGCACTACACACTAAGGAAACTGTGGGGATCCACTGGGGTGTAGAAGCTGCCCGCCTAGTGTAAAACAGATCACCTGCAGCAACATCATTCATGGATACCAACATCGATAGGACATCCATGTGGGTCCAGTGCTATCTTTCTACTTTTCCAAAAACAAGGTCCATTGGCAGCCAGGGTATAGATGGCAAAATTAGCCAAAAAAGCATCTCTCAAGTTAAAACAGTGATCTCCACGGCCCCTTTCACAGTTATTTCACAGAATAGTACCCAACTGTCAAACTGAGATAGGAGCCCCACTTACAGAATTACACTGGAAGAAGCACTCTCTTAGCATAACCTCTGTGTTAGGGCTGCCATTGTAACAGTCAATTCCATTAGAATGCAGGAGACAGCTCTATAAACTAGGAAAGGCTTCTACCATGCCTGCACCAACCTTCCTACTACCACGGGATCTGAGGTTTTAGCTTTAGCTTTTTCAACAACAGCCTGGCCCTGGTGAAGTCCTGTGGGAATGTATGTGACGCTGATTTAATATGTTAATGCTTAACCACTTAAGGACCCCTTCACACCGATATACGTCGGCAGAATGGCATGGCTGGGCACAATCACGTACCTGTACGTGTCTCTTTAAACCCAGCCGTGGGGTCGCAAGCTCCGTGACCGCGCACGCGGGACCCGCGGACCCGATCGCCACCAGTGTCCCGCGATTGGTCACCGGAGCTGAAGAACGGGGAGAGGTGTGTGTAAACACACCTTTCCTGTTCTTCACTGTGGCAGTGTCATTAATCGTCTGTTCCCTGATATAGGGAAAGACGATCAATGACGTCACATGTCCAGCCCCGCCCCCCTACAGTTAGAAACACATATGATGTCACACTTAACCCCTACAGTGCCCCCCTAGTGGTTAACTTCTAAACTGCAATTGTCATTTTAACAGTAAACAGTGCATTGTTATAGCACTTTTTGCTGTAAAAATTACAATGGTCCCAAAAATGTGTCAGAATTGTCCAATGTGCCCTCCATAATGTCGCAGTCACGAAAAAAATCGCTGATTGCCGCCATTAGTAGTAAAAAAAAATTATATTAATAAAAATGCAATAAAACTATCCCCTATTTTGTAAACGCTATAAATTTTGCGCAAACCAATCGATAAACGCTTATTGCGATTTTTTTACCAAAAATATGTAGAAGAATACGTATCGGCCTAAACTGAGGGTAAAAAAAGTTTATTTTAAATATTTTTGGGGGATATTTATTATAGCAAAAAGTAAAAAATGTTGAATTTTTTTCAAAATTGTCACTCTATTTTTGTTTATAGTGCAAAAAATAAAAACCGCAGAGGTGATCAAATACCACCAAAAGAAAGCTCTATTTGTGGGGAAAAAAGGATGGCAATTTTGTTTGGGAGCCACGTCACACGACGCAGTGCCGAATCGCAAAAAGGGGCAAGGTCTTTAACCTGCACAATGGTCCGGGTCTTAAGTGGTTAACAGCCATCAGTTGAGAATTTGAAAAAAATATATATTCAGAGATTTGTTTCAGTAATTAAAACCGTTAAATGTTCTCTGGTAGTTAACATTTTAGCTAAGACTGGGCAATAGGACCATATGCTGTTGTTCTTTGTGTAATGTATTGTTTATAATAAAAGTAGGACAAACTTTTAGTTATAGTGAGTATTTTAACAATTGTTCTAAAACAATTCATTAATTTTTCAATATTATGTGTATAAAATGTTCCATATTTGTGAATCCCTTTAGCAGCTAATAAGTACAGTTGTTCCATTATTATGCAGCATCTACTAAACATAGCACTGAAGGGAAGGATGTTTATAGCTATAGATTTTTGTTAATGACCATGTACTTATACAGAACATAGCTGTATACTCGAGACATAGAATGTATTGTTTTCCAGGCAATACCTGGAACAAGAGAGTGCTTCCCAGAAAAGAAAGAGCAATAAAAAACAGCCATTCTAGCAGTCTATATTGTAAAGATTAATTAATTGATACTTGTCAAGGGGATATGCAATTAAAAGGTTGGCTTGTTAGTATTGTTACCTTTAGGAGCATGTCTTCTCAGAAGCAGATAAGCTCTGCATGGTCACTTGCTATTTTCTCATTGTGTTTGGTTCATTTGTTTGGTATTGATGTGTTAAGTCAGCTAGGCAAAAAAAATCATCACTATACCTTACAGAGAGGTGTTTGTCATATACAGAAAACCATGGAAATGTGTTACATGTACATTATTAAAAAAAAATACAGCTTCCAAGGTCACAGAAAACATTTGGTGCAATAAAATATTCAAATAGATAAGCTAGAATGATGATAATCAGACATCCGTGCTAGGAGTATGGTAATTATTTCCTATGCTGTATGCATAAAAATTGAAAAACAAAAAAATGTGCTTTGTTTCTTCCACTAAGATTAAGGCTGAATGATAATGAAAAATACAGAGGAAAAGAAACACAAGCCTGGCATACTAAAATTTAAAGAGTGCTGATCTGATTAGCTGTATGTACTTTCAGCATGTCATGTGTTGGGAGGGGGGGGGTAAAAAAAAGAGCTTTTTGTTAAAAAAAAAAAAAAACTTACAAAAAAAAAGTCGATCAGCTGGACTTGGCTTAGAGTGCTACTCGTTTTAATGATTTTGGTTGCTCTCATGAAAGCTGACCTAAAGTATTAAAATAATAAGGGAAATGTGGCTTTAACGGGGTTCACTTAATTTTAGAGGTTAAAGCTGACATTTAGGTATGATGTTTTTTGCAAAGATAAATGTGTCTAGCTTGGGCCAATGTTACTTTACATATCTTATACCTGAACGATCCCTGCATTAACTGAAAATCACTGTTGTAGTCACTACTATTAAGGTGATAGCAGCAATCTTCTGGGCCCAGTGCTGGGAAGCTGCCCTTCTGCATAATAACAACAGGGGTAATTTCCTCAGCACCACTGCCATTTAGAGAAAACCTTATATTTTTTTCAAAGATTACAAAGGCTTTCTCTTATTAAATGAGGTGGATAGGTGTGGGTGTGATGTCACAATCTCCACATTGTCCAATTAGTGAATGCATTGATTGAAAAATATACAAAGATTTCCTTGAATAGTGGCAGTGCAGAGTGAGAAGTCCCCTGTGGTTGCTGTGCAGAAGGAAGACTGTTTGGCAATAGACCCAAAAGGGGCAGATCCTCAAAGGCATTACGCCGGCGTATCTGTTGATACGCCGCGTAATTTCAAATTTTGCGCGTCGTATCTTTTGGTTGGTATCCACCAAACAAATACGACGGCATCTGTCTTAGATCTGACAGGCGTACGCCTTAGTACGCTGTCGGATCTAAGATGCAATTTTCCGGCGGCCGCTGGGTAGCGTTTCAGTCGTTTTCCGCGTCGAGTATGCAAATTAGCTATTTCCGACGATCCACGAACGTACGAGCGGCCGTCGCATTTTCTTACGTTGTTTTTTTTCTGGCTTTTTCCAGCGTATAGTTAAAGCTGCTATTTGGTGGCGTACTCGATGTTAAGTATGGGCGTCGTTCCCGCGTATAATTTTAAATATTCTACGTCGTTTGCGTAAGTCGTCCGTGAATGGGGCTGGACACCATTTACGTTCACGTCAAACCAATGACGTCCTTGCGACGTCATTTAGCTCAATGCACGGCGGTCAAATTTAGGGACGGTGCATGCGCAGTTCGTTCGGCACGGGGACGCGCTTCATTTAAATGAAACACGCCCCCTACTCGCCGCATTTGAATTACACGCCGTTACGCCGCGAGAGATATACTACGCCGCCGTAACTTACAGCGCAAATTCTTTATGGATTCGAACCAAAGCCAGGTAAGGTACGGCGGCGTAGCGTATCTCAGATACGATGCGCCGGGGCAGATCTTTGTGGATCTGCCCCAAAAGATTGCTGCTATCAATGTAGTAGAGATTCCATAGGGATTGGTTAGGTATGAGCTATGCATACTTTCATTGGTCCAAGTTGGACTATTGTAGCTATGCAAGAAAAATCATATCTAAACTTTAGCTTTATGTTTAGAGGTTTTGTTGAGGTTATGTTAAGAATGAGGAGTTAAAGTGGTTGTAAAGGCAGAAGTTTTTTTTATCTTAATGCATTCTATGCATTAAGATAAAAAAAACTTCTGTGTGCAGCAGCCCCCCTCAGTCCCCCTAATACTTACCTGAGCCCCATATCGATCCAGCAATGTTGCAGGAGAGACTCGACTATCTGGACTCTCCCTCCTCATTGGCTAAGACAGCAATGAAGAACCATGGGCTCCCGTTGCTATCAATCAAAGTCAGTGTGCCAATGACAAGAGAGAGAGCAGGGCAAGGCCACGGCTCCATGTCTGAATGGACAAACCGAGCAGCAGCTTAGCCCAGGTGTCCCCATAGCAAGCTGCTTACTGTGGGGTACACTCAACAAGAGGGAGGGGGCAGGAGTTCTGGCGAAGGACCCGTGAAGAGGAGGATCTGGGCTGCTCTGTGCAAAACAATTCCACACAGAAGGTAAGTATACTTACCATAATATTACTTTAAAGTGGATGTAAACCCTCACATATACCCAGTGAAGTGAACAGCATCAGATGATACATAGAGATTAAAAAACTCTCCCTATATAAGTTTTACATGTATATCTGCTGTCTTCATCTGTATAAATCCTTTAGACCCTTTAACACTAGAGGCGTTTTTCAGGCACTTTAGCACTAAAAATAGTGCTTGTAAAGCACCTGAAAAATGCCTCATCCGTAATCCCAGTATGAAAGCCTGAGTGCTTTCACACTGGGCTGCTGCGCTGGCAGGATGTCAAAAAAAGTCCTGCAAGCAACTTATTTGAGGCGCTTTAGGAGCCGTGCCCATTAAAATCAACGAGCAGTGCTGCCGAAGTGCCTGCAATGCGCCTCGGCAGTGGTTGCTTTGCGGGCGATTTAAACCCTTTAAAACGACCGTAAAGCGCCACTAAAACTAGTGGCGCTTTACCGCCAATGCCCCCACGCTGTCAGTGTGAAAGGGCTCCTAGAAAGTGCTCTTTGTGTTTGAGTGTTTCTCTTCCTGAATAGCACTGGGAGTGGATTATTGGCATTGAGCTGATTGGAGGAAAGGCACACACCCCCTCTCCTCATAGGCAAAGGAAGAAAGGAATGTACACAGCTCTACTCTTAGATGGCAAGCTGACTTCTAATTTATTTATAGCAACCTCCCCCGACACACTTCTATCTCCTGTCTCAGAGAATGTGTGAAAAGTTATCAGGCTGATAACAGAGCTACGGAGCAAGAGACAGCTACGGGACTCAGTGCTTTGGAGAAAGATAAGAAAACACTACAGATTTATGTGCCCAGCTCAAATTTCATGAATCAGGTTTACATCCACTTTAAACTATACAGGAAACCTAATCATTAAATAATATCTGATGATCATGCCATGAAGTGTCTAAATATTTTCTCTTATAGGAGAACAATGTCCCTCTCTCCCAGTTTGTGTTCCATGCAGCCAGTATGCAGCACAAAATGCAACAAAAAAAGGGGGAGGAAAAAACTAGGAACAAGTGCTGTATTTTAAAAATGGCAATTGTTTATGATACCAAGTGCTTTATCAAACTAAATGCAATTTAGTTAGGGCTTACATCTATTTTAAAGGGTGTGTTCATAATTTTTGTTCACCCAACATTCACCTTAATTATATTTTTGAACATATGCTTTTTAAAAATGTGCAAGCCTTTGCAGATTGTTGTTTGAATCTTGGATTAAAACATTGATAAATAGACCCTTAAGTGTTAGGTTTGAGAGTTAAGGAATTTTTTTTCAGAATTAATTTAAGGGCTATGTGTAGGGTGAGGTTAGAGGTTTAGGCCCGGATTCACATAAATCGGTGCATATTTCTGCCGGCGTAGCGTATCTAATATACGCTACGCCGACACAGCGCACAGAGGCAAGCACTGGATTCACAAAGCACTTGCTCCCACTCGCTCTTAAAGATACGCTGGGTTTCCTCGGCATAAGCCAGCGTAGGTGGAAGTGGGCGTGAGCCATGCTAATGAGGCGTGACCCCATGCAAATGGGCCAAGTGCCATAGAAGTACTTAAAATGAACGGCGCATGCGCCATCCCGTGGCCGCATCCCAGTGGGCATGCTCAGAATCACGTCGAAACAACAGCCTAAGATACGTCGAATCACTGCCTACGACGTGAACGTAACCTACGCCCAGCCCTATTCACATACTATGTAAACTACGTAAAACACGACGGCTGTGTTCCCTGGTCCATACCTTAGCATGGGTTGCGCCTCCTATATGGGGAATAACTTTACGCCGGACGTACGACTTACGCAAACCGCGTACGTTATCCCCCGGGCGCAAGTACGTTCGTAAATCGGCGTATCTCCCTCATTTGCATATGTGCATAGAGAATCAATGGGAGCGGCAAATGCGCCCAGCGTAAATATGCGCCCACAATACGACGGCGTAGGCAAGTTACGTCGGTCATAGGAAGCCTATTTTTAGGCGTATCTTAGTATGTGGGTCGGCGCATAGATACGATGGCGCACATTTGTACTTACGTTGGCGTATCTTGAGATACGTCGGCGTAAGTGCTTTGTGTATCCAGGCCTTAGTGTTAGGTTTTGTGCTAAATATCTGGGCTAAGTGCTAGAGGGGAGGTTAAATCAGAGTGCCAGCCTTTTAATGTCTATTAAAAGTCAGCAGCTACAAAAAATATACTGTAGCTGCTGACTTTTAATAAACAGACACTTACCTGTTCCACGGTCCAGCGATGTGGCCGCACAGACCGTCGCTCCTCTCCTCGGCGCCTCCATTCACAGTCTGGGCACCCGGCCATGACAGCTTTCAGCTTCATGGGCCAGGCACGCATTGCGCATACGCGAGTCGCGCCGTGCTCCCGGAATGGAAGGCAATCTCCTGGGACCTGTCACGTGTCCCAGGAGATCGCTTAGAGGGAGGGGCCACCTAGAGTTCCACTCCTAACGAAGCCCCCATTCCCCCCTAAAAAAATTACATGCCAAATGTGGCATGTAAGGGGGCGAGGAGTGCTTAAAGTGGAAGTTCCACTTTTGGGTGGAACTTCGCCTTTAAAGAAAATACGTTAAAGGCAGTGTTTATGTTAGCCCACTTCTTTGTAGTTTTCTAAACAATTCTAAACTTCTTTGTATTTTGTGCAATCAGATCATAACATATGGGGCCAGCATTAATTATGTCACTTAATTGATTAATCTGGTTGAGTGTTGCAGGATACAAGCTGTTGATGTGAACTTTTACTCTTTACAATATTTAAAGGGTTCACCGCAAAACAAGGGCATCTCCACTTATTTAATTTTTTTCAATAATATATCTTGTCTTGTTCAGAAAAAGCTGTTCAGTTTGTTCAAAAAAGGTGGCTGTTCTGAACATTAGTTCCTATGTTCCTCAAGAGAGGCGGGCACCTGTCTAAACTGTTAAATGAAAGAATGAGGCAGCTCAAAAATGAAAATAAATTGCCCTGCCAGATAATTATGTATGCAAACAGTGCTAAAAGTAGTATTATATCTTTGTTTTTGTTTTTGTTTTCTTAAATAAACTTGTTATTTTGACCTGCTCTATGAAGTGGTTTTGCACAAAGCATTTCCGATCCTCTTCTTTTTGGGTCCCCGTCGGTATTCCTGGCTCCTCCCCTAGGAGCAGTGTCCCATAAAAAGCCACTTGCCCTCTGGGCACCACTGCATGCTCACTCCCGAGCCACTCTCTATGTATCCATAAGACACATAGAGCAGCAGGCCAGCTCAGCCCCCCCTGCGCTCTGTCCTCATTGGCTCACTGGCTGTGATTAACAGCAGTTGGAGCCAATGGACTCCTGCTGCTGTCTCAGCCAGTGAGAAGGGCGAGTCCTGGGAGAGCTGAGGCTATTGGGAACATCACGTAAGGATCACGTAAGGATTGGGGTGCTAAGGGGGCCACTGCATACAGAAGTTGCTTTACCTTCGTGCATAGGATGCATGAAGGTAAAAATTCTTCAGCCTTTGGAACCACTTTAATCATGGACAACAAGTTGGTAAAATATTTTGAACTCCAGTTGAAAAAAACGTTTTTCTTAGTTTGCCAAAAGTTAGTAAAACCGGAGCTGCCTCCTCATTGCTGCATGCTCTTCAATTGTTAACTACAGAAATGCATGTTGACTATCCACTAAGTGACTAAATACATTGGACCTCATCTATCAAGTATCTTTTCTAAAAAAGCCACATGTTTACCAAGCAGATTCATTGTAAAAATCCTTTAACATATGGGTCTTTTTATCAGTGCTAATGTATAAAACAGTGATGTACAGTCAACCCAAGTGATCATTTAGATATCACCTTTTATTAAAGTGGTTGTAAACCCTTACAATCCACTTCTTACTACAGGTAAGCCTATCATAAGGCTTACCTGTACCTACCATGGATAACTCCTAAACCTGCAAGGTTTAGGCGATATCCCTGTATCAGCATCAGCCGACATGCCGTTACTGGCAGCACCCGTGTGCATGCGTGGGAGTGACGTCATCGCGGCTCCAACCAATCACAGCGCCGGAGCCCATGATACCTGGAAATAACTCCGGGAGCAATGTTGCCAGCCAGAGCAGTGTGCTGTGACCGCAGCGAGGGCTTTCATCTAAGGTGAGTATTTCATAATGAGCTTGTATGCTGTGCATACTAGCTCATTATGCCTTTGTCTTGCAGTTTTTTTATTTATTTTTTGTAGTGGGTTTACAACCAATTTAACAGTAAGACCAATAACATATGGTTTTGTGTTGATAATGACAGTTAACACATCACAATATTTTTTGTTGAGATCATTATTGTTTTGCACTATTAAATAAGTTGTCAGGAAATTGCAGTGGTCATCTCATCTTAATGATCTGTTCCAGGGAGAATGGAAAGCCATTCAGTGTTATGCTGCATATACTGCTGCTATGCTAAATAGGAAATATTATTCCTGTATCACAAATTATATACACAATTCCAGAGCAAATGCTAATCTAATTGGTGACTGTGCAAACCATATAAGTACTGGCATTTTTCACATCAAATTTCCTGTGAGCGATAACCCAGATACTACAGTAAGTGTATTTGGGAACAGCTCACCTGCATCAAAGTTGTCCTTAGATCACCAAAAGCAGTTAAATATACAGACTAAAAATATATAAGAGAGCTGTTTTATCGGCCAAAGGAGTTGTATGTATGTTCTTAAAATCCTAAGATTTACACAGTTCTCTCACATAGGACAAAAAAGACAAAATGGAAGGCACGCACACCTAGTGCATTATTAATGACAATTTAATGAATGGTACAATCATAAAAAGTGGGTACTCACAAAAGGAAACTCTCATAAAAATCACACAGTGTATGGACATGTGCAAGACCATATTACATCGTATATCTGACGTGTTTCAGCGGTGCGCCCCCTTCCTCAGAGCTAGGCTAATCAGGAAAGGGGGTCCTCCCCCAATACATGTCAGATATACCCTGTGATATGGTTGGTCTTGCACATGTCCATACACTGTGTGATTTGTATGGCTCAATTGAGAGCTGCCTTTTGTGAATACTCACTTTTTATGATTTTATCATTTGTTAAATTCTCATTGGTAATGCACTAGGTGTGCGCACCTTCCATTTTGTCTTTTTTGTAGTTTCCATTGGATCACCCCATCTGAGGAAGGCAGCATCCATCCAGTCTTGGGATACCAATGTCCCTGTTACCCTTCACTTTAAAAGACCCCTTATCGCTGGAAGTGCCATTGGCTGAGAGCGCTGTTCAGGAGTCGGTAGGATGCTGATTTTCTAGCATGCACATCCGACAGAAGCCGTTTTTTTTTTTTAACTGCAGTTGTCTCCTGACATTGGGCTTGTGTGTACGGGGCTTTACAGTCTCTGAGAGTGATGGGTGATCTATTTTCTGACCCCTATATCACTGCTAAGTCCTGTAGTGACAAAAGGGCTGGGGTTGGAGGATGAAACAACAGCACACAGCAGGTACAGAGGTATTCAATGCTGTACAGCTAGATTTATTTAGACTTTTGACAGGGTTGCTGTCAGGTAGGGAGTTTAGGGGTTAAGGCTGTGTGGTGGTGCTTGTGGTGTAGTGCATTCAAGGTGTAAATATACATTTTTATTTGAGTGTACCTTTTAGTGCCCTTCCACATCCACTAGTTGGTGAGCACAGAGAATATTTTTTAGTTTTTGGTAACTTTGTTACAAAGCCAGAAGCACATATCTTTGATGCTACAACATGTGTAAAGAACTTTGACATGTGTACTTGTAAAATGTTTCCTATATAATGCCAATTGTATTTTAGGTTTGGCTTTCCTCTAATCTCAGTTAACTGAGGTCATGTCCTTCAGTGTTCGCAGCCCAGGCACACACAGCATCATACACATGAAACAGCAGGGCTTATGTAAGAATTGCTTTTTACAGGATTAACAATTGAGCCTCTTTTCCCAGCAAGGGAAATTTGAGAGGCACCCCTTGACTTCTGATCCAACCTATGGCTTGGCTTACACTTCATTGAATCACTATGATGACAAATCAAAAAGCTTGGTTAGAAAACCTTTGTGCTGCTCTGGCAAAAATAAAAGAAGCATTAAATAAGTCATTAAATAGCATGTAAAATAATATATACAACACAATACATTTTATTATCTCAGTCAATAAGATGAAACCGAGAACAAAATAGAATCAATGTTTAATGAATTTGCAACATCAAAGCAGACTGATATTTCATTTACTCTTGTATGCTGGTGGACAGGATCTCATACTAGCCTTCTTTAAATGTTAGATCTCCTCAGCAGTTTCTGGTTTATCTATACCCTTTGTTATGGATTCTTACTCCTCCTGCTGCAATAGAAGAAATGTTGCTATCCCTAAACTGAGATACACATTTGCAGTTGGTAATTTTTGTTTTCTTCTAATCTCTAATATAAAACAAAAAATCTGGTTGCTATAAGTAACAGCTATACTTTTAACTAAGTTCACTTATGTGTGGTGCATTTACACTGAATGGGCTGTTCTACCAGCAAGACACATGGGAAAAAATCCCTGCCTCTTTTCTTAAAATCGCATCACACTGAGTTGCATGGTGCAGTAGCACAATTTGATCTGGCACGTGCAAACACGGTTCATTTTTCAATGCGTGGGGTTGCCATTAGGAAATTATGTCACCCTCATGTGTGTGCTAAAGAGTAGCATGTTTTTCGAGCATTCCTGACCAGCACAAGTGTGAATCTAGGCTTAAAGGTATATTTTTTTCCCTAAATAGCTTCCTTTACCTTAGTTACACAGTAATGCGACACTTTCTCCCTGGTGTTGAGAAAGCCTCTTGAGGGGGCGAGCAGGAGGTGTCAGGACGCCCACTAACACACAGCTCATTTCTCTATCTGCAAAGTAGAGAGTGTCCTGACACTCCTGCTCGCCCCCTCAAGAGGCTTTCTCCACACCAGGGAGAAAGCCTCACATTATGGTGTGTAGTTACAGACAGAAGAACAAGAAGTGAAGATTTCTCAGAAGAAATGAGGACATTTAAGGCCTCATACACACGACCGGATCTGTCCGTTGTGATTTATCCGCAGGTCAGTTCCAGCAGACAAATCCGGTCGTGTGTACGGCCTAGCGGACATTTTTCGGTGGAGATTTCTCCAGCCGACGGTTTTCAAGCGGATAAAAATTACAGCCATCAGATCAAAATCGGGAGCAGAAATGTCTGCTGGAAACGGTCCAGCGGACCGTTTCCAACGGATATCCTCTCATGTATACAGGGCCTAAAAGCAAAATCGAAGGATAAGGTAAGTGAAGAAGGACTGCACTAAGGTAAAGGAAGCTATTTAGGGGGGAAAAAATACCTTTACAACCCCTTTAATCCACTTTTCTTTGCTCCATTTTTTTTTATAAATCAGCTTTAGTTTCTGCAGCATGTGTGAACATATAGGAAACAGATACTGAAATCTTATGGTTAGGTTCCCGTATAAGAAGTCAGCAAAAGTTTTAACCTTTTAACTTCTACTCAAAGTTTACATTTTGGATGCATTTTTTTATTTAATCCTTTCTAACTTACTTTATGCTTACCTGTTATGACAGAAATATGCAGACTGCTATTACTGGAAAATGGTGCCTGATTCCTATTCACCTTTGAGGTGCAGCAACACTTGGTTTACATCAAATAGTTTTAATGAAATGTGTGAATAAGGGCTTAGAAATGTTTGAAAGACACATATATGTAGAATAAATGGTGGTATGGTTTTAAACATTGTTTCCTATAATCATATATGCAACAATCCTGTAAAGATGAGTAGCCAGTGTCAGGGCCTCTAGCACCCAAGATGAAAATGCTAAAGTTTACACTCAGAGCACACAACGTTAGTACTTTGAATTAGAGAAGACAAGTGTCTCCCAGACTGAAAGGGGTAGACATCAAAATGTCCATCCTCTATCAAAACTGAAAACCAAAGATGCATGACGATTGACTTTGTAAAGACTCAGCTGCTCACCATTCAATCAGCTGTCTATCTATCTCATATTCAAAATGATCTTTCTGTGCTAAAAAGTTAATTGCCTTTGCCAGTGACCTCATCACCAGCCAGCGTGTGCATTCAATTAGCTGCCGTCCCAGCTCATATTCAGAACTGTCTTTCTCTACTAAAACATACAATTACCTCTAGCAGTGACCTCATCACTGGAGAGTATGTACTTGAATTTTTGTGCTAGTGATACTTATTATTAACCACTTCAGCCCTGGAAGATTTGGCTGCTCAATAACCAAGCCATTTTTTGCGATACAGCACTGCATCGATTTAACTGAAAAATGTGTCCTTTTTTTTCCAACAAATAGAGGATTTTTTTGGTGGTATTTGATCACCTCTGCGGTTTTTATTTTTTGTGCTATAAACAAAAAAAGAGTGACAATTTAGAAAAATATCCTGCTTAAAGGGACCAATGTACAGTTTACGAGATTGTGCTGCCATGCCACTGTATAATGACGGCGGCTGGTTGGCAAGTGGTTAAGCTGCTTCTATTCTCTTGAGTTACCTTTACAAAGCCCACACCTTAACAAAGCTTTGACTATAAATGTTACCATCTGATTGTACAATTTAGTATAGATCTACTGACTACATTGTAATGTAAGAATATAATTTACCAGTGTATATATATTTTATAAGGGGAGCAGTCTCATCTGGTAGTGCTAGGAGTGTGGAGAATAGGGCGCTCTGGATGACAAGGAGACTTTAACAAACAGTACATGACTGGCTCTTGAGATGTGATTAATGCACCACAGCAGCACTTCAGAAGAGGGAAGCACACTTTATAGGAAAAACAAAGCAGAGAAGAAGGCGCTTCTAAGTGCAGTAATAAAACACTTTAAGGACAAGGAAGGTTAAAAAAAACACTTACAAGATGGAAGTGAAAAACAGGAATATCAATAAATCCATAATGTCCAGCGGGATGCCTCTTGGGATTAAGACAGCTGCAGGTGGAACCATGCCCAGTCGTTCCTTCTTCAAAATGGTTTGAAGAAGGAGCGACTGGGCATGCTCCAAAACATGTACCACCCACTCTGACATCACTTCTGGTTGCCAGTATTCCATGCTGGTCTTGACAGACAAGCCCTCCATCTTGGATCAGAGAGACAGTATTTGTCTTACTCCCAGGAGGCATCCCACTGGACATTATGGATTCATTGTCCACAGCATAAGACAAATAAAACACATGCTTGTTCAATTTCATTGTCCAGAGCATAAAACAAATAAAATATATGCTTGTTCTAGTCAACTTTTGTTAGTCCCTAACAGGGATCCTCTAATAATTACCCAACACAGTATTTACTTACTTACTTACTTACACCTAGGAGGCATCCTGCTGGACATTATGGATTCATTGATATGCATGTTTTTAACCCCTCCTTGTCATTAAAGTGTTTTATTACTGCAGTTAGAAGCACATTCATCTCTGCTTTGTTCATCTGGTAGTGCTGTAAACTTGAACAAGACAAGGACACCAAGGAACAGTTTGTCCTGTACTTTTATTCAGCAAGGAAATAAACAAACATAGTTCAATGCATGAGGGCAAGTCCACAGCATAAAACAAATAAAACACATGAACAATACGTTTTTTATTAAAAGGGTGGGGGGTCTCATTAGAATGCACCACCTCCCCATAAAACAAATACAACACATGCTTGTTCAAGTCACCAACTAAACTTATATTAGACCCTAACAGGAATCCTCTAATAACTACCCAAACAGCACATGTACCTTTTTAGTGTTCTGTCTTTTTTTGGCCTTTTACCCAGCAGCAAGCTCTTACAGCAGAGAGAAATCCATTGAGCTTAAGTCAGCTCATGTCTATAAAGGCCTGTGCACAGCTGACTAATTAGGGATGTCTGGCTAACAGGTAAATCATGAACCTTAGGACTTAAGCCCTCGGACTTACGCCCTCATTCAGTTGAACTCGCACGATTTCAAACCCGAATTTCAGTGCGTGTTTCGGGGTGATTTGAAAGCCATCTGTGTGGGTTCATGCACAGATGTCTATGGAAATTGCAGGAACTACTTTTGAAAATCAGCGCAGCACCACAAAGTCAGCATTGCACAGATTGGGGCAGTGCTGTTGCCGGAAATAGGCAACGAACAGGGCTGAAGCACAACTCCAGCAATTACAAAAAAAAAATGACCCTTGCAGTGGGACATCTTATAGAGGAAGTTTTGGGAGACTGATTGCACAGATCAAGGACACCTGCCGAAGTGAGGAATACACTAAGGCCTCGTACACACGATAGGATAGCCAGAGGACAACGGTCTGATGCTTAACCGATTCTTAACCGATGCTTTTGCATACTAACGATCGGTTTTGACCTGTCCATCGGTTAAATTTTAAAGCAAGTTCTAATTTTTTTGACAGAAGGTTAAAAAACCTATGGGGCCTACACACGATCGGTTTGGACTGATGAAAACGGTCCTTCAGACCATTGTCCTCTGGTGATCCTATCGTGTGTACGAGGCCTAAGGCCTCGTACATACGATAGGTTAACCAGAGGACAACGGTCTGAAGGACCATTTTTATCAGTCCAAACCGATCGTGTGTAGGCCCCATAGGTTATTTAACCTTAGGTTAAAAAAAAGACAACTTGCTTTAAAATTTAACCTATGGATTGGTAACCGATAGGTCAAAACCGATCGTTAGTACACACAACCATCGGTTATAAATCCATGCATGCTCAGAATGAAGTCGACGCATGCTTGGAAGCATTGAACTTCGTTTTTTTCAGCACGTCGTTGTGTTTTACGTCACTGTTTTACGTTCTGACACAATCGTTTTTTTAACTGACGGTGTGTACGCACGATGGACCATCAGTCAGCTTCATATGTTAACCTAGGACAACGGTCCTTAAGACCGTTATCCTCTGGTTAACCTATCGTGTGTACGAGGCCTTAGTATTACATATTTTTCCTCATCCCCTAGAGTATTTGAAGTGAATGTGTATTTTTTGTATTAATTCCTGGAGTTGAGCTTTATGTATTTATCCCACCCAATAATCTGCAAAGCTTCCCAAACCAATCTGAAAAAACAGAATTTATTTTCTCTCTCTCTTGGCTGTGAAATAGCACCAGGAAATAAACACAAGAAAGTTTAGTGATAAATAAACTCAATGGGGGTTATTTACGAAAGGCAAATCCACTTTGCACTACAAGTCCAAACTACACTGAAAGTGCACTTGGAAGTGCAGTCACTGTAAATCTGGGGGGTAGATCTGAAATGAGGGAAAGCTCTGCTGATTTTATCATCCAATCATGTGCAAGCTAAAATGCTGTTTTTTATTTTCCTTGCATGTCCCCCCTCGCCCCTTCAGTGCACTTGCAAGTGCACTTCTTTTTTTCTTTTTCCAACTGAACTCTTAAATGTTAGGCCTCGTACACACGACCGAGTTTCTCAGCAAAAACCAGCAAGAAAACTGATTCTTGCCGAGATTTTCAATCGTGTGTACGAGGCATTCAGGTTTCTCATTTGGAAATCTGGCCAGAATCTCGACGAGAAAAAAAGAGAACCTGCTCTTTTTTTTCTCATCGAGAGTGTGTATACTTACCTGTCGCCGTGGAAACCCATGCATGCTCGAAATTACTTTGACGCATGCGCTGTAGCTTCCACGGCATAGGTAGGGTGAAGCAAGATGGCGGCGACGGCATTGAATGTGACGAGTGCATGCTCGTCATACGCGATGACGTCACCGCGTTCTTTCCTTTCAAGAGAACCGCGGTTCTTTTGAAATGAAAGTCAGTACACTCCAGCGGCAAGAGTTTCTTGCCAAGACTCTCGTCAGGGAAAATGACAGGTTTTTCCTGACAAGATTCTCGGACGTGTGTACGAGGCCTTACAGTGTAACAGTAGAACCTGCAGCAATGATGATTTTGTTTTATTTAGTAGTGGCATTATGTGTAAATACTTGAGAGCACCTTCTCTTGGTGTCTAGCTCTTGGGCCACTAGCTTTGCTTCATTCATGTGACTCATCATATATCGGAAAAAATTGCAGCTTATAAGTCCTTAGATGTGGGAGCAGTATAAGTTTTATTTTTTCAGAATTTGTCCCCTTTACTTTCACCTGATAATGCTGTGTGTAATACACTCTCTGTTTCCAAGGAGCTATGCTCACTCACTCTGCTGTATCTATGGAGAGGGGGCATAGCTGCCACCCTAGGAGGGGACTAAAAATATGTATTCATTATGTGATGGGGTGATATTAGTTTACAGTAGATGGTTTGAAAGAAAAATAACATTGTTTATATATCAGTTAATTTCACAGAAAGTGACAAGGACTATGGCAAGATGAACAGATAGTTTCTTTGCTTGCTGAAAATGTTCTTAGCCTGAAAAATTTGTACTAATTCAGCAACTATATCTAACTACTAAAATGTAATATAATAAATGTTTGTCCCTGTGTTTCTGTATCCGTTTATTGTAACAATTTTATTACTGAAATGTGTGTCTGCTTAGGACATTTATTTACGTAATGTAATTCACTAAGATCATTAACAAAGTATAAAAAAGCATGTGTTTTTTGTCTATACGTACAACATATATGCTAAAATTGTCCCAATGCAGTCTTAAAGTGTAACTAAATCAATTGATTTCAATGGATAAAGATGTTATAGTTGCGCTAAATAAACCTTATCCACTTTATTACATGATTATCACATGTTTTTTGTGTTGCAGCTTTTCTCACTTCATATATTGTATCAATATTTTTTTGTACTATTAGCGCATAATTTACCCCTTTCTATTCCAATTGATTTCAATGTTTGCCAAAACAATTACATTTAAAGTGGTTCTAGAGGCTGAAGGACATTTACCTTCATGCATGAAGGTAAAAAACTTTCTGTGTGCAGCAGCCCCTCCCCCCCCCCAATACCTACCTGAGCTCCCTCTAGATCCAGCAATGTGCAGAAGAGCATCGGCTTTTCAGGGACTCTCACTCCTCATTGGCATTGGGAGCCACTCGGAATTTAGCTTCTGAGCAAGACCTGGACCACTGGCACTCCTTCCAATCTGCGGAAAGGTAAATTACAAAGGTACATTTAATGTCTAATTGGTGGAGGAGAGTGTTGAGGTCCTCAATAGATGGTATATGGTTCCAGCACGTCTTGCAAAGATATTACTGACATTCTCACCTTTCTGTTTTTGGGTCTGTCCCCCCTTTGGTACCATGTTTCATATTGGTAGGAATGTGCCAGAATCTGGGGATTATGGAGCAAGGTTTTTGTTCTGATACGAAAGGTTATGGAAACACCAGTCCCACAAATACTCTGCACTGCCTTATTAAAGGAACAGGTTAACAATATACCTCAGTCAAAGCAAAAGTTTCCTGTATCAATTAGCACCTTGCAAGCAAGTTTAATAATTCCACACCAAGGTTCAGGAAGGTATGGGAGCCATGTGCTAGCTACATCAATATATAACTTTAGGGATTCTTCTTTCCCTACTCAGGAATGCCACTTTCTTAATGACTTGGCAAGATCATTCTCTGGGGTTTCCCCCTCCCTATTCTGTCTCTCTTTTCTTCTCTCTTTCTTTCTGGGACCTACTTTCTTAATTTCTAGCTAGGAAATTTCCAGCTTCTCTCTCTCCCCTTTGTCTGTTTTGTTCTTATTCTTCAATTTTTTGTGTTTTTCTAATATTTTGGGCTAGACCCCATTTTACACTCCATATGTCAACCAGACTATGATGGCAACTTTTTGGCAACTCGGAAAGTTTTGGTGTTTACTAGTTTATTTGTTTTTTGCATGGTTATGTGCCTGTTAGTTCACCCATCATGGTTTTGCTGATGTAGTCACCTTTCTTTTGCTGTAATTTTGTCAGGGATCTGGCTTATGTGTTTGTTTTTCAAAAACATGTTATCCTGACTTTCTTTAATAAAAAGATTGAAAGTAAAATATAATATTATCTTTACATGTTAATGTAAATTCTTGTTATAGGATGACAGTGTTGTGTCCCTGTCTCCAGATTACTTTCCTGCATTATCACCCTATAACAACTGAGAATATAAATGGGGATTCCAGCACATGCTGCACAGACTTTGTCCACTGTTCACCACCATAGGAGACCAACCTGAGAATTAACATGCAGCTATCGCTGGAGTGCATGTAGACACCAAGTGACTGCAAAAATGCTGCAAAAGATCAGCAGCACTGAAGGGTTAAAAAAGGTGAATACAAATATTCTGTAAAAGAAAACATATCAATTGTTTACAATACACATTACTTTAGCCAACCAATTGCCATCCAATTCGATTTTAGCCACCGACTCTGAGGCCGCGTACACACAGTCGGTCAAAACCGATGAAAACGGACTGAAGGACCGTCCAAACCGATCGTGTGTGGGCCCCATCGGTCAGTTATCCTTCGGTCAAAAAAAAGAGAACTTGCTTTAAAATTTAACCGATGGACTGATAACCGAGAGGTCAAAACCGATGGTTAGTATGCAAAAGCATTGGTTAAAAACCTGCGCATGCTCAGAATCAAGTCGACGCATGCTTGGAAGTATTGAACTTCGTTTTTTCTGCACGCCGTTGTGTTTTACGTCACCGCGTTCTGACACGATCGGTTTTTTAACTGATGGTGTGTAGGCACGTCGTGGACCGACCGTGTGTACGCGGCCTTACTGAAAGCATAAGATAAGGAATCCTGCCTTTCCTGACTTCTTTGATGGCATTGGATCGGTGACTCAGAATGTATTGAAACCAGTATGTCATTGACATAACATTTTTTTTTCAAAACACAGATAAAACTTAGAATTTCTGATATAATTGCTTTTCCGGCATTATCAGAAGAGGTCAGCAACTGCAAACTTTACGTGTTGAAATTATACTGAAGGCATGTTCAAAGTACAAAAATATTGAAGTAGCTGAATTAGCACTGTATTTTCAGTTTAACCACTTCCATACAGGGCATTTTCACCCCCTTCCTGCCCAGACCAATTTTTAGTTTTCAGCGCTGTCGCAGTTTGAATGACAATTGCGCGGTCGTGCGACGTGGCTCCCAAACAAAATTGTCACCCTTTTTTTCCCACAAATAGAGCTTTCTTTTGGTGGTATTTGATCACCTCTGCGGTTTTTATTTTTTGCGCTATAAACAAAAGAAGAGCGACAATTTTGAAAAAAAAAACACAATATCTTTTACTTTTTGATTTAATAAATATCATATTTTTTTTTAAAAAACGTTTTTTTTTCCTCAGTTTAGACCGATACGTATTCTACATATTTTTGGAAAAAAAAAAACGCAATAAGCATATTTGATCGGTTTGCGCAAAAGTTCTAGCGTCTACAAAATAGGAAATAGAATTATGGCATTTTTTTTTTACTAGTAATGGCGGCGATCTGCGTTTTTTTTGGGGGGGTTTTTTGTGACCGTGACATTGCGACGGACATATCGGACACTTTTGACACATTTTTGGGGCCATTCACATTTACACAGCGATTAGTGCTATAAAATGCACTGGTTACTGTGTAAATGTGACTGGCAGGGAAGGGGTTAACACTAGGGGGGCTGAAAGGGGTTAAATATGTTCCCTAAAGTGTGTTCTAACTGTTAAGGGGAGGGGACTCACAAGGGGAGGAGATCGATGTGTGTTCCTCTGTACTGGGAACACACATCAGTCTCCTCACCGCTGACAGGACATGGATCTGTGTGTTTACACACACATATCCATGGTCCTGCCATGATTGCGGGTAATCGCGGGTGTCCGGCGGACATCGCGGCCGGGGGACATGCACCGGGTCCCGAGGAATGCGGCGGGCGCGCGTGCCCCCTAGCGGCCGTAAAAGCCAGGACGTCATATGACGTCCAGTCTGAAGGACGAGAGGTCCCCACCGACGTCATTTTACTATGGCTCGGTGGAGAAGAGGTTAATAACAAGCAAGTGTAAATCGAGAGCTGTAAAAATACTGTATTTGATTAAATTTTTGTAAAATATCTATGTATGTTTTTTTTGGGGGGAAGACGAATGCTAAATAAACTTTCTTTACAAAGTTTATATTAAAATTGACAAGCCTTTTGTAAGTACCAAAATAAGCAACATTCTATCTGTAGAACATGATGCTGTTTTAAATTAGAATGAACTGAGCAATATCCTATTTAATTTGAATGTTTCAAGTCTCCTTCATAAATGAATGTAACCCAAATTAATAATTAAAATTTATATTTTTAAACATGTTCAAGCAAATTGTGCATAATTTTCCTGCACTGGGAAGCTTATCTTTATGAACACTTGCATTAATTAATATCAGAAGACTTTTCCACAATTATTTTCTTTAAATTACAACGTAGGACCTGTTACATTTTGTATTTTTTGAAGGATAGTTATTGAATATACTGCTAGTGGTTTTCCACTGGTCCAGTAAAGGATAGTGAAAGTAACTTCTACATTATGGTTAGATCTACAGTAGTCAAGTGGAATGCAAAGAATAAAGCATTGTACAAGAATGGTAAGTGGCAATATCTGCCTTTGCCAATAGTTATGGCTTTAGCATTAGCAGTGACCTAATGCTAAATGACAATCTGGAATAAGATGGCTTTTGCAGGCAAATAGAGATAATAACCTGCATATTTTGGTAGTAAGGTAAATAGCCCTTTTTAGTGCACATTTCTTCAATGCTGCACAGTAAAGTGATGAAAAATAAATTATTCTATATATTTTTTAAAGACTAAATCCTCTTATTATACTGGTCTTCATTGTCAGCTTATATCACCATTTTTTGAAAATGTTGCATCTATTCTGACATAAAATCCTGTAAGCCCATCTCCAGTTTATTTGTTTAGAATTTTAAAAAGGGAATGTTTTGCCAGGACATAGTCATCTTCATTTTTTGTGTGTACAATGTAAGTAGTCGTCATCTATGGTAACCCCAGTAAAATACTGGCCATAAATACAATGCAGGGTTGTAGACAAAATTATCCAAGACTGGTTAAATGGGTCATTTTGACAAATATAATAGTCAGCATGTGTGTGTCCATGTCTTGTTTATTAGATGTGTCATATTTATTTACAACTGCATCTTAAGCTTGACGGTGATTAACTAAAATTACTTTAATGTAGTGTTTGCTGTACATTAAAATCTACAAAGAATTCAGTGAATTGAAGCCTAAAAATAGATGCTCAATAATTCTATAAATTGTTATAATGTACCCATACTTTCAGCAGATGGCTTTGGCATACAGATACGTCTAATGTGTTTTGATTTTTTTGTTGTTGTTTCTAGGACTACTTATAATGGCAATTTTGGCACTAAAAAGTCAACAGGTGTGAAAAAGAATAAACAAATATGTTAGGTAAAAGTTTAAATACTGGCAAACATAAATGCCCTTCTACTATACAGACATAATTTGAAAAACTACACTGGTTTCTTAAATAAACTCATTATATACTGGCAGCAGAACTATAAAACAAGGTGTGACTAGCTCTTTTTCAAAGAATCATGCCATGCAAACAGATGGTCTTGAGAATTTAGATCACATTTTTTTTTACTTTTCCCCTATCAGTATAAGGAATAAGCAAGTGTTAACACAACAGTTTATAAATCCACCCACTTGTTATGATAAAAAGCTCAGACAGGAAAGCTGTCATGTAAAATCATAAAAAAAATCCTTCTACAATATTATTTTCCCCTATGAAGTTAGAGAATTATTTGTGGTTGCACCAAACTGGCTAACCTAGAATTCATTATAACAGCTGGGGCTAGGTAGTGGCGTTGGCCATGGAGGAGACACAGAGCACTAACAGAGTCACGTAAAGGCTGGATACCTGGTGGCACCAAAGAAATAGGAATTGCCATGGTAGCCTGTTCAGCATATATCAGTGCCATTACAAGGACAGGGGAGCAGAATCCAGTGTTTTCACCAGTGAACCCTGAAATGGGTGAGGGGGCTTCACTGCTGAAGACTCCTAGGCTGTGGCCTTCTGACTCACCTGAGCAGGCATCTATTGGAAACTGAGTGCAGGTATGTAGGAAACTCTCTCCTGCAGCACTAGGGTGCTGGGCGCACTCAGAGTTATGGTAACACGTCCCTTATAAAACTAAGATACTAAGCTTAGGGAAAACATCTGGAGAGTGCAGGAAACACACATGTAGGGAGACATGATTCCAGCTGGACTGTTTAGAGATGCTAGAATGCAGGTTGCTGACTGGGAGTCACAGAGGTGAAGGATGACCAGTGTCTGTCTGATATCTGGGGTGCACATGGTCACAGAAGCAGGATACAGACTGAAATGCACAGGGTTACAGGAGCTATAAATGGTCTGAAGTATACTGGGGTTTGTAGGAGCAAGATACAGGCTGGACTGCATTGGGATCACAACAGCAGGATGTAGGAATAGCACACAAGGATCACTGGGGATACAAACAGCACTGGAAATGCTGGGGTCACTGAGACAATGCCAGAATTCACTAGGGAACAAGGAGGTGTGGCTGCTAGCGATTAAACTTGTTTCTTTAATGCCAAACAACATGTGTGCTGGCCCTTTAAGACAGAGCCTGGTTATGGGTTGGCTGAGGTGATGGTGGCCACTGATTGGCTGTATAACAACCCTGTATAAGAGGGAAGACTTTAATGCTGGAGTGTGGAATATGCTTCCAATTAGGATGACATTTTTTTTTAAACTGGAAGTTTTGTCAATATGCTTGTATCTTAGTGTGTTGATCTTACTACATTGGCAAGAAAGCATTGACCTTCCTCAACTGAATAAATGTAAACTTGATGATGGTCAGCCATAAAGTTGCACTCAGTATTGTATTAAAAGAGTAACTATGGTTCCGTGACAGAGACTAAATGTGGGGGTAGAGAAGATCCTGTTTAGTCATACTTTTTACAGGGCACTATATTGCACAGTGACACTGCTATGAGTGTTATGATTTCTCCCTTACCAAAATGCCAGTGTAACCATTGACTTTTTCTAAACAGCAGATTTAAACAGCATATTATACAAATATGATGCTAATAAGGAGTATATAAAAATAACTGCATAAACAAGTTCATAAAACAAATAGTTTCATGATTTAACCACTTCAGCCCCGGACCATTTTGCTGGTCAATGACCGGGCCACTTTTTGCGATTCGGCACTGCGTCGCTTTAACTGACAATTGTGCGATCGTGCAATGTGGCTCCCAAACAAAATTGGCGTCCTTTTTTCCCACAAATAGAGCTTTCTTTTGGTGGTATTTGATCACCTCTGCGGTTTTTATTTTTTGCGCTATAAACAAAAATAGAGCAACAATTTTGAAAAAAATAATAATATTTTTACTTTTTGCTGTAATAAATATCCCCCAAAAATATATATAAAAAAAATGTTTTTCCTCAGTTTAGGCCGATATGTATTCTTCTACATATTTTTCGTAAAAAAAATCGCAAAAAGCGTTTATTGATTGGTTTGCGCAAAAATTGTAGTGTCTACAAAATAGGGGATAGTTTTATGGCATTTTTACTAATATTTTTTTTTTTTACTAGTAATGGCGGCAATCAGCGATTTTTATCGGTACTGCGACCTTATGGCGGACACTTCGTACACTTTTGACACATTTTTGGGGCCATTGGCATTTTTATAGCGATCAGTGCTATAAAAATGCATTGATTACTGTAAAAATTCCACGGGCAGGGAAGGGGTTAACACTAGGGGGTGAGCAAGGGGTTAATTATGTTCCCTAGGTGTGTTCTAACTGGAGGGGGGTGTGACTGACTAAGGGAAATGACAGATCGCTGTTCATACATTGTATGAACATGCGATCAGTCATTTCTCCCCCTTACAGTTTACACACACAGCTCCCAGTTCTCACTCTCTGTAATGAGCGATCGCGGGTGACCGGCGGTGATTGCACCTGCCGGGCAAGCGTGTTGGCACCAGGGGCGAGCACGCGCCCCTAATGGCTGGAATGCGAAATTACTTATAGCTATGTGATTTAGTGCAGCCGAGCCGACCTGCCGCCGTATAACTGTGGCGGCTGGTCGGCTAGTGGTTAAATGATATTGCATTGAAATACAGGACAGATAGTTTAATATACTCTTGATACCATCTCATAATCCATATGTATGATATAAGTCATTAATCTGTGCAGTGAGACACAGATAGAGAAATAACAGGGGTTATAAACCTCCCTGCTCTAGCCAAAATTTAAAAAAAAGTTTTGCCTATAGTTCTACTTAAATACATTTTTCTTTGTAAGATCCTGGATCAAAAATACAAATCAGTCGATAAGATGTTTTTACCTTTCCACACAATCCTTCATCTTTAAGCATTTTTTTAAAGGGAACAATCATAAGAAAAATAATCGTGCTGAAGTTCATGAAACCTTTTTGAAAGTTCCAGTAGACTGACCTATATTGATGCTCTGGGTCAGGTGGCTCACTAAGAAGGGAAGCTACAGATCAGCATAGTAGAGTATTTAAGTATCAAATAGGAATAGCAGCATGGGTGTTTCATGTTCTCTTTAATCATCCATGCAGCATTTTCACAAGTAGGTAACTTAATGAACCCATCAGAACTGATTTATCACTGAGAGGAACATCTTAACCTAGGTTTAATAAGTTGTGAATTGTTCTTACAATAGTATTATGATACCTCACTTATTAATATTGAGCCACTGTTTCTGATACCACATATGTTAAAATAATGATGATAACTATTTCTAAAGAATTTAGTAAGTAAAGTAAATGTCCAGCCATTGTCAAAACAAGGTTATTATTAGCATAGGAACCAATAAACAAATGGTAACAGGGTGCAATTCTAGAACATTAAAGATAAAAAGAAGAAGACCCAAAGTACAGTGGCCACTCTGTTTGAGAATTGCCCAGAAGTACTTTGAGACTGGGGTACTTTTCATTTTAAAACAGTAAGCCATAGTGCAATATCTAAAATTATTTAAAGGAAATGCAAGACAAGTAAGGAAGAGAAAGAATGGGGGGGGGGTAAATGAAAAAAGGAAGGAGAAAGAGCTTGCCCATCCAGGAATAGTACAGCACTTAATCAATCCTCTGCCTATAGGTGTCTATAGGTGTAGTTTTTAAAAATACTTGTGTATCCCTTAATACACTTAAAATCTTTTTTTTTTAAGCATGATCCTGGTCAACTTACGCTTCAGTAAAGAGAGAAAACATTTCCCCAGGTGGGGAGAGAGAAAGGAGGGCTACCGAAGTGACAGATTACGGATTAATAAAGGATATAAATCCATTATTACAATTTAAGTCTAAAATCATAATATTGACCACAATCATTGCAGTAAGGGACATACTGTATATGATAATTCAGCTTGACCATTTTGGCACCGGATATAGATCAAAAACATTCAGGTACTACATACAACATGTAACACTTAACATAAAACATCTGGATGCCAAGTTGATTAGCGTATGTTGGTTTTGGCCGTGTAGTTATTTAGCAATACAGTGATCTATGTGGAGCACACATGTGTCAGCCCCCTGGAGGCTCGAGCTGGAGAGGAGGGAGGGGGAGGGAAGGATGGTAGGAGGGGGAAACCAGGCAGGAGTCAGTGAACATGGTTATATTTGGTCATGCTCAGTCCATGTACATCTTAAGGCATCTCCTCATGCAAACAGGTTGGTCTTCCACTTGTCCCTGCAGAACTGGATGTAAGCTAATGGTTAGCAGATGTCATCACCTTTGTCTGGTTCCTTTCCATAAGTAAAGCCATATCCAGTCCGGTAAAGATAAAGCTGTTCTTCCATACTTATTTGATCCAAGGAGACAAATGCCTTGTGTACTCCTCATTAACTCGCCAACACAGCAGGGGTATGGAGATGGCATCAGGGAGGACATGCAGCTCTGTGAATGAGTAGCTTCGTCTGGATGCTACGGGGCTTCAATAAGGTCAACCACTGGCCACTGGCATTCAAATAATGACCCAGCACTCTAAATGAATCCCTCAGTGGTTAGACTGGAAAGGAAGATAACATGGGTGGCCAAACAAACCCCTGGTGTCCCTCAGATGTGACCAATAAGGAAGAAAAAAGGGTCCACATAGTGTAAAACACTTTTATTTTGAGAAAAGGTTACTAAACACTTACAGCAATCCAGTGAATAGTCAGCGGTTAAAATGGTAGTTCCCAGGATAAAAACAACTTATATACAAGCTCAAATTGGCGTGGTTAGTTGAGACATTCAGTCTGTGTCTGAACTAACCATGCCAATATGTAGGAATAATATGTACTTACCCATTCACAGGTTTAGTATAACGACTTCAGCTCTAAATCCTAGAAAAAACAGCAAATAGTGCAATATTATCTAAAACGTAAAACAACAGCTCACTGAGCTACTGGACGAAAGGAACAATCCCCACAAGTGGCACTGTCTGCACACCTTCAAAACAGCAGGCCTAAGTGAATAGCTAGGAGATATTGAGCTGAAAAGCAAAAATGTAAATTTATCCCAAACAAAAGAATACTCAATAGTTAAACATGAAACAATCAGGGGACCCTGAGGCAAAAAAGGGGAAAAGAAACTCGTTTCGAATGATGAGTACAGTAAAGTAACTGCAAAGGTCAAGCTGAACATTGTGATTGTTGTCATGAGCAACTTCTGATGCTCCTTGTAGTGGGTCAAAGGGGAGAAACTGAAGGCTTGGATTCTGCCCTGGCTCTGTTAGAAGATGAGGTGTGGGATCTCAGTGATGCTGGGGGAGACATTTAAATAAATGCCAATCATAACCATTTAAGTAGAGACTCTCTATCGACAAATGTAGAAAAGGATTATGATTTTCCCTGGTATGGAAAGTCAGGCAAAATGGAAGGACCAATGGATTTTTAATTCCTTTATTTTGGAAAGGCATATACAGGGGCTTGAAAGAGCATTGCTTCTGCTACAAAAAATAAATAAAAAGTTGATGACAAAGTTATGCTGCACCTCCAAAGGTTGGCCCTACCCACCCTCTGGGGTTGATTTAATAAAATTGAAAAATCTGGTGCAGCTGTGCATGGTAGCCAATACACTTCTAACTTCAGCTTTGTTCAGTGAAGCTTTGACAAAAAAAAAAACATGGAAGCTAATTGGTTTCTCTGCAGTGCTGCACAAGATTTTGCACTCTCCAGTTTTCATAAATAAATATTGTGTCACTAAAAAATTATAGGGAGGGGGCTTATTTCTTTTTCACAAATGAGGGGGAATCTATACAAGGATGTCACCATTCTGGTGTATCTGGGGCAGCAAAATGTCAAAATATACTTATAAGCAGAAACATTTGACAAGTAAAATATGCAAAGGCAAATTTAATGGAGAATTAGGTTCAAAGCCTTTTGGACCTACTTCTCCTGGGGATCACAGAAGTGCAGTTTGTTCTGCACTCCTGTGATCTATTTTTAGTCGACAGTGGGCTAAAATTCGCTATCGCCTGACATTACTCAGCCGCTCCACACTCTGTTGAGATCCTGACTTTAATGTTGGGATCCAATCAGATTCCTGACCGACAGCTGGCTCAGCCTCTCAACGAGAGCCATAGAGCTGAGAGCCAGAGCCAGCCGCTCCCACCCCCTCCACAGCCTAGGACAGTGAAATGACTGTCACCCTCTGGTTACTGAAGCTCGAGAACTGAGACATCAGTGGTCTTTGAATACTCATTTCTTGGTCTTATAGGAGGTGGGGGACAGATGCAGCATTGGACTGATGTTGCATCCACCTAGGTGTGTATGTATGTTTATTTTTTTAATACCCATACTTCTATTTTAATCATTGATGGATAGTGCAAAATATATAATAATACAAATTATTAAATATCAATTATTGTGAGATAAGATATCCAAATAAGCTATGGAATTAATGAAAATGTAACCACATAAACAAAAGCTGCATATGTTTCTGAAATACATATTATAGCTCTATACTGTATATTTTAAATAGAATAGGAATTAATTACTCTTGCTCTTCTGAAGATTCCTTTTTTTAACTGTTTCGATGACTATGTTGTCCATATGGGCAAACTGTCCTAATTCAATCATTTGTTTTTATTATGAAGACAGGCTTAACTGTAATAACATGCATTGTACTAGACAATAAATGTGATTACTACAGAACCAATAGCTTTGTCACATTTGTGTGGGCGCTATGGAACCTTGCTCCTGACAAGTCAATAATCATTTCTGTGGTGAGCTTGGAGACTGACAGGTTGTTAGCATTGGTAAACCTTATAATGATGCTCAGTAATTGCATTAGGAGAGTTGTTGAAATCCTCTGTTAATCTCCGGTGTGGCCTGAGCATGTGTAAACTGGCCCACTCGCTCCTAAAGGGAATACCTCCGAAATGACAGAGTAATTCCAATTGAGTCACTATGTCACTTAATAATTAGTCTTTTTTGGGATCGTTCCACAAAGGTGCCTTTTGGGAAATTGCCTGTGTAGGATAACAAATGCATACTCAACAGTGACCATTGCAGATATATAAGACAAAAACCCACAGTACCTAATACCTTAACATATGCTATTTCCAAATGAATGCAAGTTTCATATAAGGTATGCATGCTTATTCTATTTCCAAAAGAATGCAAGATTTATATAAGGTATGCATGCTAGTTTTAATATTTTTTACAAACTATTGACTATACAGTACAGGTGAAACTCGAAAAATTTGAATATCGTGCAAAAATTCATTTATTTCACTAATGCAACTTGAAAGGTGAAACTAATATATGAGATAGACTCATTACATGCAAAGCAAGATAGTTCAAGCCATGATTTGTCATAGCTGTGATGATTATGGCTTACAGCTCATGAAAACCCCAAATCCACAATCTCAGAAAATTTGAATATTGTGAAATTGTGCAATATTCTAGGCTCAAAGTGTCCCAATCTAATTAGCTAATTAAGCCATAACACCTTGTTATACCTGAAGGGTTCCACATGTACTGGCACTTTAAGACTGGCTCCACCCAGCAGTGATGACAAGGGTCAAGGGGCATAGTAGCCATCTTAGAGAGAGCACATGTAGGAAGCAGATAAGATGTACTGTCCTGAGATGCATGTTGCAGTGTACAGATGACCTGAAATAAACATCCATTGTTCCAGACCAGAGTCTTGTGTCTCTCACAACACATAGGATATAACACACCTGCAAAGGGTTCCTGAGCCTTTAAATGATCTCTCAGTCTGGTTCAGAAGGAATCACAATCATGGGGAAGACTGCTGACCTGACAGTTGTGCAGAAAACCATCTTTGACACCCTCCATAAGGAGGGAAAGCCTCAAAAGGTAATTGCAAAAGGAGTTGGATTTTCCCAAAGTGCTGTATCAAAGCACATTAATAGAAAGTTATGTGGAAGAGAAAAGTGTGGAAGAAAAAAGTGCACAAGCAGGAGGGAAGACCGCAGCCTGGAGAGGATTGTCAGGAAAAGGCCATTCAAAAGTGTCGGGGGCTTTCACAAGGAGTGTACTGAGGCTGGAGTGCATCAAGAGCCACCACACACATACGGATCCTGGACATGGGCTTCAAATGTCGTATTCCTATTTTCAAGCCACTCCAGGAACAAAAAACAACATCAGAAGCATCTTACTTGGGGTAAATAAAAACAGACCTGGTCTGTTGCTCAGTGGTCCAAAGTCCTCTTTTCTAATGAGAGCAAATGTCATCTGCTGGTGTTGGTCTACTGTGCTTCATTAAGTCCAGGGTCAACACAGCTGTCTACCAGGAGATTTTGAAGCACTTCATGCTTTCTTCAGCAGATGAGCTCTATGGGGATGATAAATACATTTTACAGCAGGACTTGGCACCTGCCCACACTACCAAAAGCACAAAAACCTGGTTCAGTGAGCGTGGGATTACTGTGCTTGATTGGCCAGCAAACTCGCCTGACCTGAACCCCATAGAGAATCTATGGGGCATTGCCAAGAGAAAGATGAGAGACATGAGCCCGAACAATGAAGAAGAGCTGAAGGCCACTATTGAAGCATCCTGATCTTCCATAACACCTCAGCAGTGCCACAGGCTTCCCTACCACGCCACATTGAGACAGTAATTGCTGCAAAAGGGGCCCAAACCAAGTACTGAGTACATATGCATGCTTATACTTTTCAGAGGTCCGATATTGTTCTATGTACAATCCTTGTTTTATTGATTGCATGTAATATTCAATTATTTTTTTGAGAATGTGGATTTGGGGTTTTCATGAGCTGTAAGCCATAATCATTACAATTATGACAAATCACGGCTTAAACTATCTTGCTTTGCATGTAATGAGTCTATCTCATATGTTAGTTTCACCTTTCAAGTTGCATTAGTGAAATAAATGAACTTTTGCACAATATTCAAATTTTTCGAGTTTCACCTGTATTTATGGATTTTTTTTACACTGATAATGGCGTCAATCAGCCGCTTACTGTGTAATTACGGCAGACAATCGGACACTAACTGACACTTTTGACACATTGCAGAAACCAGTGACACTAATACAGTGCTCAGTGCCAAAAATATATATGACCACTGTACTATTGAATCTGGCTGGGAAGGGGTTAAATGTCTAGAGTGATCAAAGGGCTAACCGTGTGCCTAGCCAGTGTTGTTGTGTACTGTGTTCAGTGCTTTTTCTGGGGCAAGAGATGGATTTTCTTCCCTGCTTTGCAGGAACACAAAATCCATCCTTTCCCCCGGTCAGAATGGAGATTTCCCTTGTTTACATAGGCATATCCCCATTCTATGTATTTCACAGACTCATAGGTGAGTTCAGGGCTAACTTAAAGTACAAGAGTGGAGATGGATCAGAACACCTGTCAGTTTTTTTTTGCTTTCTGTGGGCGATTCACCTTCTGCATTTGTCCTGTTTACTGGTATCATTGAAAGTAAGAGAAAATCCCAAATTGTGGGTTGTCCTCGAAAAAGTAATAGAGGGGAAATCTTTCAAGTTCTAGAGACCTGGGGTTTCCAAAGCGATTCCCCTAATTTGCATGGATTTTCTCTCCCATATTGTTTTGGCTATGGGACAGGAAGTGAGGGTAAATCTCCCCAATGGGACATAAATGGCATAAAATAAACTGACAGGGGTTATAACCCTCCCCTACTCTATCCACAATAAAAAATTGCCCATAGTGCTACTTTAAGCCATTTTTCTGTTTCGAATAGAGAGGGAAGGACTTAACATTTCTATCAACTTTCAATTTCTATCTGTGAGCTTGCTGATTTTCCCTCACTTCTTGTCCTTGTGACCCTTATACAGGAAATGGGGCACTACTGGGACAGAAAGGTACAGGCAGCAAAGGAATCACTGTCAGATGGTCTAATATTTCCCTCTACTAAAGGTATTATAATATGCATGGGGGTATCACTGTAGTGTAGTGCTTTTAATTAGGTCCACTCCAGCTGAGAAGTAAAGTTTAGTGTTTGTTGGCCTATTTTTACTTTTATCTATAGGATATTAAAAAGTTGTAGAGAAACAAAGTTTACTCTCACAGGGGTCTTTGCCATATTGTCTAGCCCCTCAGACCAATTCACAGCACCACTGTACTCATGTACAAAAACGATGTACCTCACTCACTCTTTTTCTTTTTTTGCAGCTCCCTGCTGCTCTGGCACATGCCCTGGTTTCTGATAAGGGGACCTCCTGTTCCCCAGTTAGAGCTCTGAACTACTGCCTGGTCATTGACTATAAAGAGTGTGCACGCCTGGACACTCGCAGCCCACTGGTCTCCAGCAAAACCTGGACATATGGGTTAAAGGATTTGCCCCACCAAAGACTCTTTGAAGTCTTTGGACTCCAGAACTGATTTTTCAAAGCCCCTCAGTCTGCAACTTTGAGAAATTTGTGTGCCCTATTATCTAATACAATGGCAGGGCCTAGCATTGTCACATATTTATTGTTTTTGTTCACATTGAAGCAGGATTCAAGCCTATGCGGTGTGCAGTAACACATTTGGCCAAAGACACAGGGGCGCTGGTGACACTCGGAAATACTTGGAGAAAAAAGGAAATACTCAGTTTCCGAGGGTTTCTGAGTTCAGCCAACCTGTCTCCAAGTATTTCCAAGTCTATCCGGCGCCCCCCCCCCCCACCTCTGGCCAAATGCGGTATTGCATGCAATAGAAGTCAATAGAAGCTTTACCTTTGAATCACCAACAAAAAATAACAATTTCATGAACTTGGAAAATGCCTCACACTGATCGACAATTGGATGACTTAAAGCTCCCTCAAACTCAACGGATCCAAAAAAGAACTACTCACCCTTCACGCAAATAGGAAATCCATTTCTAGGACCACATGGACACCACCCACCATCCTCGGACAAACCATCGTGCCAAGCAACAAAGTCAAAAGTCTCGGAGTCATCTTTGACTCAGACATGACGATGGATGCACAAATAGGATCAGTTGTCAGCGGTTCTCATCATCTGCTCTGCATGCTACGTAGACTCATCCCCTTCATCCCGGAAGAGGACAGAGTGGTAGTGGTTGGAACTATCATCAACTCACGACTTGACTACGCAAATTCCCTCTATTTAGGACTACCGAAATACCAGATGTCACGTCTACAAGTCGTCCAGAACACGGCAGCCAGACTGGTAACGGGTAAAAAGGCGTGGGAATCAGTCTCCCTGGTCTTGAGGTCCCTCCACTGGCTGCCCGTACAGGACAGGGTGACATTTAAGACACTCTGCCTCACCCACAAATGTATACAGGGAAACGCTCCCCAATACTTAAGTGAGAAAATAAAACCCTACGTCACCAAGCGCATGCTCCGGTCAACCAACCAAAACCTTCTCCAAATTCCTAAATCCCGCTACAAATCGAAGGGAGAACGCAGATTTTCGGTCCAAGGACCTCGGCTCTGGAATGCTCTACCCACTACCATCCGCTTGGAGGAAAAACATCGGGCCTTTAGGAAAAAACTAAAGACCCACCTCTTCTGAAGGACTGGTACGACTCTGGATGTCAAGCGCCTTGAGGCGATTAAGTTCGCAATTGTTGCGCTATATAAGTCACTCACTCACTCACTCACTGAATTATCTTTGTTTACATTGACTCCTATGGGAAACTCACTCACTATGAGAGTGCTTTGAATTACAAGCATTCTCCTGGAACTGATTATGCACGTAATCCAAGGTTTTACTGTAGACCTTTTTGATCGCATCTGGTCTTATTGGCACAACTCCCCATATGGTCTTTTAGAAACTTCCCCCACCACCCCGGCAATTCATTCACCTGGATCACATTATCTGGATCCTTTATAACCACAACCTCAAGAAGATGTGTAAATATATATGTTAATTTGTTACAGATGACCTGATTTAATTTTTTATACGTTTTTCTTATTTCCATTGAACTCTACCTGCTTTGTATTAAATCATTGATTACCTGAACCATATTTGTTAGCATTCATATGTTGGACAATAGTGATTTTTAGCCACATCCTATTGCTATGTTACATAACCTGTAACACTTTGACTTAAGTGATTGTATTGACCTTGTACCCTAATTTGTATATTACTTTGTGATGCAAGCCCACTTGCTACTTACTTCTTCCTTTTTACTTCTATGAGTGAACCTCATGATGTACCCTTTGTCACACTTTATGTTTTGTGTGGCATAATCTATATTTCAAAACTTCAATAAAAAGACAATTACAAAAAAAGATGAAATCTGCTGTAGGTCTACTGATTTGTCTGCCTTTTTAGAAAATCTTATATTGTTTCCTGGAAAGAAAGAAAAAAATCTGTATATACTTGTACAATGTAGTGTTTTATGTTATGTACATACAAAATGTGTACAATAGAATTATTCTTTAATTTGTATCATTTTATTACAGTACCATTTTAAATGGAAGATGGGTTTTCTTGTCAGAAAGCTTCTATGCAGCTCTATTCTTCTGTGCAAAAAGAGGAAAAATAAGACATTAATGACATTCTTACTGAAGTATAATACATAGATGTTGGTGTCACCCTGGGGTTCGGAGACCTTCCAGACACAACTTTGGTAAGGTCAAAACAGCTCAAGCTTCATGTCCTTCATAAGTTAGACATTTTTATTATTATGTAATCCAATCTATGGTTCCTGCAGTCCAGTGCTCAGAGACATCATGCATTACTTGAAGAGTTATGGATTGACAGCACTGTTAATAAAAACAAATGACAGAGTCAGTGCTATTAATATTAATATTGTGAATAATGCATCTTTGCACAGCGGTTCTCATCTCTTCGAAGTAAAACTATAAATGCTGGAGTAATTACACTATCATATTATTTACATACCTGTTACAAATTAATAATTCTTGGTATGAAAATAATAAAAAAAATGACCTTTTCACTGAAAAAGTAATTTTTTATTACTTATTTTAAAACAAATCAATTGCTATTAAATGTTAAGAGTATCAAAAAGTGAAATTTACTATACTCAGTTTACTGTCAAACATTTTATTTATAAAAAGTATAAAACAGAACTCAATATTAATTCTGTTATATTCTATGAAGCTTAATCTGTGATTATGTTGGAATATCACCATTCACTGAAAGCCACAATTATACAGAAGCATATACAGGGCCTCTGACAGGGCCCACCACTACCAAGAAAATATCAAATCTATATTTCGCTAAAAATACAATAACATCATTATTAGCAGACACAAATACAACATAACCTACAAAATTCCTGCTAAAACAAAAATATTAAGCTGTATTGAGTTAATAAATAAATGTTCTTTGTGGATAAGGTCTAAGGCTTATTCACATGGGTGCTGTAGTCTGTATGGTGTGAATCAGTGGTTCATTTATGTGGCTAGAGCCACCTGGAGGTTTATGAACAAAACTGCATGTCCTAATTTGACAGATGTGGGAATTCAGGTGTACAGCCCCAAAAAAAGACAGTGTCCATTTGGGGCCACTCACCTGCACACCTCTCAAATTGGGGCCTGTGGTTGTGTTTGTACAGCTGCTGCATCCCCATAGAATGCCAGGTGGCTCCAGCCCAAACGCCTTCTTCACACAGCCAGAGTACCTGTGTAAATGAGCCCTAATGCCACGTACAGACGATCGGACATTCCTACAACAAAACCCTGGTTAAATTTCCGACGGATGTTGGCTCAAACTTGTCTCGCATACACACGCTCACACAATTGTTGTCGGAAATTCCGAACGTCAAGAGCGCGGTGATGTACAACACAATGACAAGCTGAGAAAAATAAAGTTTAATGATTCCAAGCATGCGTCCAATTGATTCTGAGCATGCATAGAATTTCTGTGCGTTGAATTTTGTGCACACGGTCGGAACTTCCGACAACAACTCTTGTTGGCAGAAAATTTGAGAAACAGCTCTCAAATTTGTCGGAAATTCCGACAGCAAAAGTCCAATAGAGCATATACACGGTCAGATTTTCCAACAACAAGCTCACATCGAATATTTGTTGTCGGAAATTCCGACCGCGTGTACGCAGCATTAGGGTCCTTTCATGTCTGTTTTCACAGACTCTGCTTGCTCAGCATGGATCGATCTGTTTTCATCCACTCCGATCCACCAGATGGATGGAAAATAGGGTTTCCATCCATCTGTATGTAGTGGAGCATAATGGATGTCAGTGAACATGTCACCGCTGACATTCGTCGCTCCATAGAGGTGTAAGGAGCTCAGGTTCGCCTCAAAAACTGACAGGCGGACCTTAATGGTTCGCATTTGTGAAAGACCCCTAAATTATATTATTTAACAAATTTTTTAACTACCCTGTTGGGAAGGCAGGGCAGGCTTTGGTGAACTATCATTATAACAGACTTACCTCAAGTCTCAGTTCACACTAGTGCAGGCCATGCGGCCCGTGTTTGCTTGGGCATGGCAGCTCATTCATTGGATGCAGGGAAACTGCAGTTCCGTGATCCTGCTGTGGGCTGAGATGCGTTGGGGTGCCATTCAAAATGAATGGCAGCTCTACGCGTCTTGCAAGAGCAGTGCAATTTGGCTGCAGGTGGTTTCGGGAATGTGATTCCTTCACCCGCAACTGGAACACACTGCCCATACGAAACTACTGACAGGGATTTTTCATCTGTTCTCCAATCTGCATTCTTTGGCTCCAGTCATTTGGCCAAGCCGTGATGATCTAGCTCCCACGCATACGTGTGGGATTCATGGTCAAGGCACAGCTCTTTCACTGGATGTCATGCTGTCAATTGAGAGCGCAATTAACATGAGCCAGTGCTATATTAGGCTGCTATGTAATTTACTGTACCTACAGGTAAGCCCTATCATGGGCTTACCTGTAGGTACAAGATAAAAAAAGTTTGTCACTGCCTGATAAGTTAATAAATGGTTAAATACAAAGAGTTGATACATGGATTTGCAGAGGGAACTGACAGTTTAGGGGAGAAGATGCAAAGTTGCATAGGTCAGGAAGCAGGAGTGGGAAGCCCAGCTATATAAAGCACACCAAATTGCACTGGAACAAGATAAAAGGAAGCTATGAAATGATGTAGCAGTAAATTCTTCACTCCATGAGGACACAGCTGATCGGCTGTGACTGTGTCAGGGTGACAGAGCCACCAGGGAGAGCAGAAAAGAATATACAGGCTGGGCAGTTGGAGCACCGGGATCAGAAAGACAGGAATGATGAAACAGGACAAGGAATACAGGAAAAGGGGATTGCAGGGAGACTGAACGATATACAATCAATGAGATTGACAAGGGGAAAGATCGGAGCATGATTGCAGAGGTAGGGAAAGACTTTGGAGCGGTGGAGGGGTGTTCGGGGGTGAGAAACAAGATTACAGAGGTAACAGACTAAGCACAGCTAATTGAACAGGGAAGGAGACTGGTGAGGGAGGACAATTACAGAACATTGCACTGTGTCTGTCTCTCTCTCTCTGTGTCTCTCTCTCCAGCAGCTAAAAGACAGTGGGAGGGAGAAAGGAAAAAAAAAACGTTTTTAAGCTACTGGAGAGAAAGACACAAACACAGTGCATCATTTTGTAATTGTCCTTCCTCACCATTCCCCCTCCCTGTGCAGGCCCCCTGTGTGTCTGGGCACCCTACAGGAGGCCCGGAGGTAATCCATATCGGCAGCCCTGAGCACAGATACTATGAAGTATAAAAATGTAAAAAAAAAATGTAAACCCAAAAACAAACCAAAAACAGAACAACAGAAACAAGATAGAACTATAAAACCTCATCAAACTTCAATTTTATAGTTCTGTATACCTCAGAGAACAAAGTAATTTTGCCTCTTTCCTGTCCAGGCCAATTTTCAGCTTTCAGCGCTGTCTCACTTTGAATGACAATTGCGCAGTCATATAACATTGTACCCAAACTAAATTTGTATCATTTTGTTCACACAACTAGAGAGTTTCTTTTGGTGATTTTTAATCACCACTGTGGTTTTTATTATTTGCTAAATAAATAAACAAAAACGATTTTTTTGAAAAACAAAGAGCGTTTTTCTTTGTTTCTGTTTTAAAATGTTGCCATAAATTTTCTTCATAAATTTAGTCCAAAATGTATTCTGCTACATTTCTTAGGTGAAAATAACCAAATTCAGTGTATATTATTTAGCCTGTAGGAGTCCACAAACTATGGTATATATCTGAAAATTTACCAATCCTGATGTTCTGTTGTTTCGCAGATTATCAAGCAAATTCAAACCTGCAAAATGTTTCATAGTTCAGATTATCTGCTATGGATTCCTAGCTTCATGTTAACTGGATCTTCTTGCCATTCTAGTGTAATATCCTCTAAGGGCCAACAGAAGATTGCCTATTATTGAATAATGGTATAATGCCTAGGCTTATGGATGTGTTGTGTCCTGTATCTTGAATTTTGTAAGCCCAAAAGAGGATTTACTAACTCCCACAAATTAACAGTTGACAATAAATACATGATAGAGATTTTTGAAATGTAAATTCCAACCAAAACAGTGGAGTAGGTTTTGCATACAGTGAAGAAGGGTTAGAACCTTTGTTGCTACCCTTGCTTCCTATGCAATTGATCACCTTCCATAAATGCAGATTGTTGATTACAGGGGCACAGTCAGCAATACAAGTATGGCATAGGTTACCCTTCTACTTTTTATTAAAGATATTTTAATTTTCATCGAAGAATGAAGATATTTCTTCTCACTTCTGTCCCATGATCAGCAGTATCCATGGAAGGGAGAATTTCTCCATTTGCAACCAAGACAGAAATATGAACCTAAAAAAGGTTCTAAAAATGTACCATTTCCTATGTTACATTTTGAAATTAGCTGTGGGTTAGATTATGGAGCTAACTTTTTTTTTGGTTTCACAAAGTTGGAGCTACGGTAACTTCTGACTTGTAAACATTAGTATATATAGATTAGAAGATATTTGATAGAAATCATATGGTTAAAATATATGTGCAGACATTTTAAAAGGTAAAGAGTAAAAAGGGTTACATTCAATGGTATGTTTTATTGCTATCTGGGACTTTGCTGGAGAGATTTTCATTTCGGTCTCAGTGACAACTGTTTTACCATACAGGAAGTGAGGAAAAATCTACACTAGGAGCATAGATTGCAAAAAAGGTTCCAAAATGTATCTCTGTTGCTATTGAAAATTTGCCATCACTTTCTGTCTGGTAAAGCTGTTGCCACCATGACAAGAAAATTTGGAACATCTCTTGCATGGAGCCTCAAGTTGAAGTAAAAATCTGTGTATCCAGGAAATTTACACACATGCGTACCTGTCATTATAATTATACAACATAATTTGTCTGAAATAGAACACTAAAATAAAGATGTTTGTGGCTCCCCAAACAACCAATCAAATTGTTTTTTATTCTCATTTACTACACTGTAAGCACAGAAAGATGATAGGTGTGCTTTTGCCTTATTTATTCTTATGCATAGCCCATATAGCGATTCTCTATATTAGGCATCCAGTCATCTATTATATTAGGTATAAATTGATTGTTTAAATTGGACATACAGTGATCCCCTATATTAGGCATACAGTAATCTGCTGTCCTATATAATAAGTATATTTTTCAACAAAACAGATCTTCTTATCAGTATAACACAGATGTATTTTGTTTAAGTGAGATATCTATCAACTTTACTTATGAACCAGCGTCTGATATGCAGGATTTATTTACCATGAAGTAACATATAAAGCGCTAATTAATCCTGCCATCGAATAGACTCATCCTAAATATCAGCTCAGTTTTTTACTTTTTCCTACTTTTTCTCGTATTTGTCCCTTTAACTAGTAGCCGACCGCGCACCGTCATTATACGGCGGCAGGTCGGCTCTCCTGGGCGAGAGCCCGTAGCTATACGTCCTATCGTATAGCCGCCACTAGGGGGCGCGTGCGCGCCGCCGGAGGCGCGCGCGCGCGCTCCCCGCTCGCCCCCGACTCCCGTGCGTGTGCCCGGCGGGCGCGATCGCCGCCGGGCACACGCGATTGCTCGGTACAGAGCGGGGAACGGGAGCTGTGTGTGTAAACACACAGCTCTCGTTCCTGTCAGCAGGGGAAATGCTGATTTTCTGTTCATACAATGTATGAACAGAAAATCAGTGTTTCCCCTAGTGAGGCCACCCCCCCCCACAGTAAGAACACACCCAGGCATACTTAACCCCTTCCCCGCCCCCTAGTGTTAACCCCTTCACTGCCAGTGGCATTTTTATAGTAATCTAATGCATTTTTATAGCACTGATCGCTATAAAAATGCCAATGGTCCCAAAAATGTGTCAAAAATGTCCAAAGTGTCCGCCATAATGTCGCAATACCGAAAAAAAAATCGCTGATCGCCGCCATTACTAGTAAAAAAAATATTAATAAAAATGCCATAAAAATACCCCCTATTTTGTAAACGCTATAACTTTTGCGCAAACCAATCAATAAACGCTTATTGCGATTTTTTTTACGAAAAATATGTAGAAGAATACGTATCGGCCTAAACTGAGGAAAAAAAATGTTTTTTTATATATTTTTGGGGGATATTTATTACAGCAAAAAGTAAAAAATATTCATTTTTTTCAAAATTGTCGCTCTATTTTTGTTTATAGCGCAAAAAATAAAAAACGCAGAGGTGATCAAATACCACCAAAAGAAAGCTCTATTTGTGGGAAAAAAAGGACGCCAATTTTGTTTGGGAGCCACGTCGCACGACCGCGCAATTGTCTGTTAAAGCGACGCAGTCCCGAATCGCAAAAAGTACTCTGGTCTTTAGGCAGCAATATGTTCCGGGGGGTAAGTGGTTAAAAATCACACAGCTAATCTTTGCAATCAAAATAACAGATGGCAACAATAGTATTTATTTTTAAGATTAAGTTGAGCAGAGATCCTTCTGTAACAAGATATTTGCAGCACTGTGCTGTACACACATAACAGGGGAAATAGTCTTTATTAAAAAATAGCACTTAAAACATAATGATAAAACCCTTTTATCTCTACGGGTGAGCATCACAAAGTAGGAAACATATAATTGTTTTTTTCCCTGTGTATTCAATTTGTACTTTGATGTACTCAACACACATTATTTCCACTGCACAAATTCAGATAATAATGCTTAAGAAGCCCCACTGCCTTTGAAATTTTAATGATGCTGTCTTAACGTCCTTCTGCCTGATCCACCATGATGCTTGAATTGCACAGACCTGATCAAAATAACACTAACTGTACAGGAGCACTGGAGAAAACAGAAACCCGGTGAGATATTCCCTATGTACAAAATGATCAAAGTTTTCCATGATGACAGTCAAAAAGTTCTGAACTGTACATATTCTTCAGTCCAGTTATATACAGAAATCACCTGTAGGAATGTCCAGGGCATTTATACTGTACTTCCTCCACCTCTAGATCAACCATCTTGTGTTGCTTTCCCTACCTTATTTTACTGGCCAGCTATAGTTTCATGCTAACAAGATTAGAAGTCATAGCTATATGCATCAGTATACCTAAAAACAAACTCTCACAGTTTTGCTGTAAGTGTAAAACACCAATGATAAGATCCCATGTACATTCGCTAACAGAGAGAATGCCTTCCTAGGTATATTTCCCTTATGCCACGTATACACGATCAGAATTTCCGGTGGAAAAAGTCAGACGGATTTTTTTCATCGGATATTCCGATCGTGTGTGTGCCCCATCAGAGTTTTTCCTTCGTTAATTCCGACGGACTTAGAAAGAGAATATGTTCTCTTTTTTTCTGACGGAAAGAAATTCTAGCGGAAATTCCGTTCGTCTGTATGGAACTCCGACGGAGAAAAAAACATGCATGCTCAGAATCAAGTTGACTCAAGCTCGGAAGCATTGAACTTAATTTTTCTTGGTTCGTCATAGTGTTGTACGTCACCGCATTCTTGACGGTCGGAATTTGATGTGACAGTGTGTATGCACGACAGCTTGAACAGAATCCCCTCGGAAAAATCCGCCGGAGTTCATCCCGACAGAAAATCCGATCGTGTGTGCGCGGCAATAGAGTTCAGTATTGAGTCCCAAAGTAAACGTCTTTCTCCCCCCTCCCCTGAGGAGTAGAAGAACACTGTTACTTCTTTTCAGACTACAAAAGAACTCAAGCCTACATTTCTTTGATGAGCACACTTTATTCAACAAATACAAAAATGGGAAAAAACAGTGATATTTTTTAACCATGAAATCCCAGAACCCCTTCTATGGCCAATCATTCAGGATTGGATTTCACTATTCCAGATGAGCTCTTGATGGCGATAAAGGCTGTTTGTCAAAAATGTAAAAAAACATATTTTGTCTTATGTCTTATATTCAATTCATAAGTGTCATATAATGTACATCATATACAAATTGCAAGATTTTACTTAAAGTGGTATTAAGAGCTTGTATTTTTCTTAACCACTTGGCATCCGCGCTATAGCCGAATGGCTACAGCGTGGACCTCAATTGTCGGGAGGCCGTCAATAGACACATACTGGGATCTCTTTTCATTTCTTGGTCACCATGTTTGAATATTGAGACCATTCTTCTCCCCCCTCGTGAGAATGTAAGTTTATGAAAACCTAATTTGTCCATCGGTTTGTGGAGGATTCAAGTCTTGCTTATCCGGACTTGTGAAGGCCTTTCCCTTTTTTTTCCTTATGGTGATATTCATCACAAAGCCTGTTTGACTTAGGCGGTATATGCCTCCTTAAGTCCATCATTTCTGGTAAGCTTCTGCACAGTTGATGTTATCTCAAATCTTCACTTCCTTGATGTCGTTTACTCTAGTGATGTTGCAGTGATGTTAAATGTGAATGGAGCCTGAAAGTGAAATTGGTGTATTTTCACAAGAATAATGAGGCTATATTCATATCTATTCACATTTCCAAATGCATGGAAAACCACACAGAAAATGTGCACTTTGACTTGAGTTTCAGAGATACGCTGCAAATGCACCAAAAACACAGTAAATAATGCACCACACTCCGCACCACAAAAAAAGTAGCAGAAAGCTTGGGTGGGAGAGTCCAGCTTGAGGCAGAAAAAAAGAGGGCACAGTAACCTCCTAATTATGGTTTTTGTAATTGTGTTAGGAATTTGTTTCATAGTAGAATTGAAGAATCCTTAGCTCATACAATACTTCAAGAAAAGTTGTTTATTCTTTCATAGCAAAGACAAGACTTTGTGTGTCGGCGTAAGCCCGCCTAATCCAAATGGGGATGATGTGGGCGTGTTTTATGCAAATTCACTGTGAAACCACGTATTTGACATATTTTACGAACGGCGCATGCGCCATTCGTGAAAAAATCCCAGTGCGCATGCTCGAAATTACGCCGCAAGTTGTCATTGCTTTAGACGTGAACGTAACTTACGTACAACCCTATTCGCGAACGACTTACGCAAATGACGTACAATTTTCAAAACTCGACGCGGGAATGACGTCCATACTTAAAGGACCACTAAAGGGATTTTCCTTTACCTTACTGCAGTCCTGGTTTCATGTCCTCATTGTTCTTTTTTGCTTTGAAGTTGCTGTAATTCTGCTGTAATCTCCACACTTCCTGCTTGTCTGGCTCCTTATGAAAAATCTCATGGCAGCTTTTCACTGTGGTCCAAGCTGTGTGTCTAAAACTCCTCAGAACCAATCAGATTCATTTTAAAAACAAAACACTGCCCTGGATTTGTTTGTTTTTGTTCTGTGGGTCTCTTTACTTCACAGAAACATGAAACCAGTTTAAAAACAAAATTGAAACTGCAGGTACATTATATGATTGAATTTAATCTATTTTTAATCATTTTTAAAAGGAATCAGTTAACTTTTATGTCTCTATACCCTGTAAACAGTCATTTCAGCAAAATTATTTTTTTCCTTTAGTGACACTTTAACATTGGCTATGCCTCATATAGCAGGGGTAACTTTACGCCGAAAAAAGCTTAACGTAAACGACGTAAAAAAATGCGCCGGCCGCACATACGTTTCTGAATCGGCGTATCTACCTAATTAGCATATTCATCGCGTAACTGTACGGAAGCGCCACCTAGCGGCCAGCGTAAATATGCAGCCTAAGACACTTACAGCGGTCAGATCTTAGGGTAATCTATGCGTAACTGATTCTCTGAATCAGTCGCATAGTTACGACCACGCACACTCAGAGATTACTACGGCGTATCCGGAGATACGCCGTCGTATCTCCTTTCTGAATCTGGCCCACAATCTCTAACAAAGTGCACAAGCTTTTATTTCTTCCCAAAATTACAATTTCTTAACCTGATTTACAGAATTATCTCTGAGGGCTGCAGTAAGGTCTCCCTTAGTCTGAATGTCATTCACCTGAAAAAACTACTACCAAAGTGTCAGAGGGGTAGATTGTATCCAAGCACTAGGGATACAAGCCTTGGCAGTGTTTAAATTAAATAAATTAGTAATGATTTATTGCATCTCTTCTGTGACATGGGTGTAAGATAAAGAAGGATGGCATTAGGGTTATCAGTCAGAAATAATCCTGTAATTTACTTTATAATTACTGTACCTTGTTGCCAAAAGGGTCATAATACAGGACAGTGCCAAAAGACATGTAAAAGGGAGCCTGTATGTAGTCCACATGGTGAACAATTAGGGATCTGATGGGCACTGAACGGCAGCACTGACTGGCATCACTAATGGGCACTGATTGGTGTCACTAATGGGCACTGATTGGTGTCACTGATGGGCACTGCTGGGACTGTAATGTAATCAGAGCACTGATTTCACAGCATGCAACTGCTGTCTGTGCTATTCTTCTGGACTCTGTTACCACTGGTATGGCATCCTTCCGGAGTTCGGCATATTTAAATGTTTTCATGGTTGTGGACAATTTACTGCCTGGCTTTTGAATTGTGTGCTGCCTGCTAAACTTGGTTCAGAGCATTTAGTACAGGACAGATGTTGCAGATAGTGTTTAATAAAGCTTAAATCTACAAAAATAGAATGGACAGTCCTACTGCGTATTGAGCCATAGCACCAGTGCACCATTTGCTCATAGCCATTACTGCTGTATATTAAGCCAAAATTATCCTCAAAGACTACACAGGGCAACTAAATCCAACAATGTAACTGTTAACTAAAACAGTTGCATTCAAAGCACATCATGAATGATAACTTTCACAGCTAAATGTGTTCTACTGGGAAGCCATCCAAGCTTCAAATGCCTGGTGTCATCGCTGATCACATGTGCAGCATCATAGCAACTGCAGATCAAGCAGAGGCTAAGGCCTCGTACACACGACCGAGGATCTCGACGGGAGAAACACATCGTTTTGCTCGTCGAGTTCCTTGTTAGGCTGTCGAGGAACTCGACGTGCCAATTTTCTCCATTCCCGTCGAGGAAAAAGAGAACATGCTCTCTTTTTGGCTCGTCGAGTTCCTCGACAGTTTCCTCGTCTAAAAATGTACACACGACCGGTTTCCTCTGCAAAAAAAAAACCAGCAAGTTTCTTGCTGGTTTTTGCCGAGAAACTCGGTCGTGTGTACGAGGCTTTAGATAGCAGCATCATTTGCTTTAAAGAACACAAGGGTTTAGTTCAGTTTTAATTCAGACAGGATATATGTCACCATTCTGCATTTACATCCCTTTTGAAATGTTGATGTATGCTATCTATGTAGTTTGTTCACAACAAAATCTTTTAGCACAGAAATTGGCACTTTTACATCATTATTGATGTAGAACAATGGCATCAAAACATTCACTTTTTTTGCTTCTTTATAATACATCTTATCACCCTTCTGCCTTTCACAGTCACAATTTCTTAGCGGAGACTTGCTCTCTGTTAGAGTTTGTGGCACTTTACTTAAAGCTTGATGTCATACCTAGTGTTCCTAATCTTTCTTACAGATATAGCAACCTTCTTGACTCTTCCACTCTATTTCATGAGTTTCCCATGAGTTTCATCCTATTCCCTTTTACTTACTATCTCTAACCCTTGAAACAAAAATTACAGATGTTTTATTATCTTCAATGTATTGCCTTGTTTATGCTGAAGCTAGTTGCCTTATACCCATTTTTTTAGATAGCGTTGATGCATATTTCACTTGAAAAAGAACACTTTACAGCTATACTGGCCAGCTGACATAATGCGATTACATTTAAAAAAAAAAGCAATAACCCTTTGCCTTAAGAAAAAAAAAATATTAGGAATACTTAAAGTGGAGCTTCAGTCATTTTTTCATCTTTACATCTATTAAATCTTCTGCCCTTGTTGTTTTAACTTTGGATAGTAAAACATTTTTTATGCCAGTAAATACCTTATACAACCCACTTCCTGTTTCTTGCCTGGTCATTAGCCTAGGCTTATGACATCATGTACATCTCTCTCTCTCTCTCACTCTCTGAGAGTTTGTTAGCAAAGGAGGGGGGATGAGTCATAATAGGGCCAATAAGAGCTGCAGAGCTGGAGGTATGCCTCTGTGTGTCTGTTTAAATCTAGGAGGTTAACAAGCAGCAGCTTGAACTGCCCACAGTTACAATGGTTGCAGCCAGACTCATTGGAGGGAGAACTCTGAAGCATATTTGGCAAGTACAGAATCACAATATATATAATATGCATATGCAGTGGTTGGAGGGAAGCTTCAGAATGGCAAAGATGTTTTCATTATAAAATATGTGAGCAGACTGCAGTTCCTCTTTAAGGATTGATCTACTAATGATTACTTTTCATAAGAACAGTTATATTAGTGAAAAAAACATATATTTCCTTTTAATAATAGTGGATGAATAAAGGAGTGATTGTACCATTCCTTCCTTTATAATCAGAACATGCATCCAACCCATTTGCTTGATTTTGCACATAAAGATCAGAATTTCAATGCAAATGGGCAATTTCTTTGTTTAAATCTTTTTTTTGTCTAATGAATATTTTGACTATTTTCAATTTTGGACACTTTAGAGAAAATGTTACCCCAACAGATTCTTCTCTTTTTTAAAACCCTGGAATGGTACGCTGACAGGAATGTGTAAGCTCGGTAAATATTTGTTGGCCTAAAGTACCTCTGAGGTTTCCTGTATGACAGTCTAAGTCCGCAAAAAAACATCCTTTGCTTTCCCTGTTTAAGCCAAATCTTCTATTCTTTGTGCTTTACACACACTGTCTCCTAGACATTTCAGCCTACAGTGGGTGCATATCAGTAACAGAGAGTGGGCAGGAATAGACGTGGCCAGGTGCTTACTGATCCAGGTCATGAAATAGGGAACTAACCTGTCCATGAGAGAAGGTAGACTTGTGTAGTTTGAATTTTAAAGCATGTTTCAATATTTTTCCTGACTACTACAACATTCACTTGAGCATTGTCAAACTCAATCCATAAACCAACAACCCTAACCCCAAGAAAAAAAAGTATACCAAAAACAAAAGCTTTTACTGCAACCAATGGGGGTTATTTACGAAAGGCAAATCGACTTTGAACTACAAGTGCACTTGAAATTGCACTGAAAGTGCACTTGGAAGTGCAGTCGCTGTAAATCTAAGGGGTAGATCTGAAATGAGGGGAAGCTCTGCTGATTTTATTATACAATCATGTGCAAGCTAAAAAGTTTTTTTTTAATTTCCTTGCATGTCCCCCTCAGATCTACAGCGACTGCACTTCCAAGTGCACTTTCAGTGCAGTTTCAAGTGCACTTTGCACTTTGTAGTGCAAAGTGCATTTTCCTTTAGTAAATAACCCCCAATATGTCTATTTGCTTCACACTGAGCAGTGCTACATACATACATAATACTGCTTGTACCTAACTTCTGTCAGCTGACACTGCAGCAGGAAAATGGTTCACATCATTGTAAGCCCTGTGTTTTGGACTGAATTACAAGACAATGGGCTGATATTACTTGCATTGGCACAGTATCCGCTTTTCATTTAAGAGCAGTGCTAATGGAAAATGTACTTCTGGGGTTGTCTACATATCAGGGTGCAAAGAAATTGTCTGTAATCACTGTCAATGCACTGTAAACAGAATCAATTATTCAAATTGCACACTGAGGAGGAGTGTGGGAATAAAGAAAGCATGCATTTGCATTTGTGGCAATGTGCCACACATGCACTGCACATCTATTTGCGGCAACATTTTGAGTCAGAACTGAGAGTTTTGCCCCTCTATGGACAAATTTAGAATTATGGTATTTGTAGTTGCAGCAATCCTACGTATTTATGATTAGGAAACTATGCTTAAAGCTATGTTCATACTGATAAAAACATAACTTTTGTTAGGTATGAAATGGCTTGTCACAATAAATCTGACAGTGAATTTAGTTCTTTCAAAATTAATAAGCTTCTGCTTCAATTAAAGTGTAAAATAATCTCTGAAAATGATCAGAGAGCAAATTAGTGTAAGATATTCAAAAATAAACTCTGAGTTGTTAGGGAATAAATTTGGTTGCACAAAAATGTGTTTTTGCTTTCAGAAGACTCTGGGGACTGTGTTGCTATTAAAATTTCCCTGAAGTTATTTGCAATATGAAAAGCAATTAGTTTAAAGGTATGCCTGAGAGATAATCAGAGATAACATTTATCAGTGATTTTAGAATTTATTTTTCAGTGTAACTACAGAGTTTGCTTTATGTAATAGTAGTAGGATGTATGTAGTGCTAATTAGTTTTATATATAGAATATATGCTGTATATTAGAAGGTAAAACGTAAATAATAATAATCAGTATCATTATTCCAATTATAATAATTATTATTATGAATAAATTTTTTTTTAAATGTCATCTGAGAAATAAATTACATATAGTATCATAGTGCTTCTGTATTTTTGAAGTTATCATTATGAATTATTTTCAATTGGAATACAATGTTCTATTAGGCCTGGTTCACACCTATGCAGGTTGCAGTTTGCATATTCCTGGTGATTTTTGCATTTTTCAATACAAGTTTTTGATCCATTAAAGTCTATGGAACCAGACACCAAAAAAAGTGACTGACCCTTTCCATAAAATGCACAGATGTGAACGTGACCCATAGGAAACCATGTTGAATGGACTTTAGTGTGTTTTTGGAAAACTGAAAATACACTAAAAATGCATAGGTGCGAACCAGGCCTTAGCATTGATTTCAACAAACATTATGCTTAGCATTTAGTTTATAAGGCTGACTTATATAATTGAGTATTTATTTGCAATCCAAGTTTAGTGTAGCAAGAGCGTTACTTTTTTTGCATTTTTTTTTTCCACTATGATTAAAGTTCTTATTGACTACTCTGAACTTTATACAGCTAAACACCATACTAAATAAAAATGGGAATATAATTATGGCTGTGCGATATCTAAACACAACCTCTTAGTGCCTCTAGTCTTGTTTACCAAGCAGGTGACCTGATTTATTCTAAATGAAACCACTGAAACATTTACCAAGGATATCAGTTTAAATTGGGGCCAAAATGTGTAAGCTCACATCCTCCACAAGGAGTCTTGTATGTATGTATTTCTATACTGACTTTTTTTTTTCAATTGTCTTTATTTGAAATTCAAAAATAATGACATACAGTATGATATGAGGGTGCATAGAACAGTAAAGTTGTAGTATCCAAAACATTATAGATTTGTACATGAGATAATAGAGAATAAAGGCAAGGAACATTTGCTGGGTACATCTCTTGAAAAAGAAAGAAAAGAGAACTGTTATTCAACAGTAGTATGAGCAACTGAAACAACAAGAGTGAGGTTCAAAGGGTACCTAGGGGGTTCTCATGTCACCATTAGGCCTCATACTTGCTGGGATTTTTTTTTGCTGAGGAAAACGGTCGTGTGTACATTTTTAGACGAGGAAACTGTCGAGGATCCCGTCGAGCCAAAAAGAGAGCATGTCTTCTTTTTCCTCGACGGGAATGGAGAAACTTGCCTTGTCGAGTTCCTCGACAGCCTAACAAGGAACTTGATGAGGAAAATGATGTGTTTTGCCCGTCGAGTTCCTTGGTCGTGTGTACGAGGCTCTACAGATGAGCAGAACATAGAGTGTGGCAGATCCACGCTGACCATTGTGCACAAAACAATTGGCTTTTGCCATTTTTGACAGAAAACATGAGTTCAAATTGGGTCTGTGTGTTGAGGTGTATCAAAAAGAAATTAAACTCCGGAGAGTCTTGTTGTTTCCATCCTAAGACAATGGTTTTATTGGCTGAAATCATGCAGTGGATGAGAAAGAGCAGATGGATTTTGGGCCAGTGTTCGTAGTTTAGTAACAGGAGAGCTGTAGCAGGATCTGGAGAGTGCTTGAAGCCGATAATTGATGAGAGGAAGTGAAACACTTTTTCCCAGAAAGGTAGGATTTTGTGGCATAACCACAAGATATCTAGTAGGGAGCCTGTTTCACAGCAATTGCTCCAGCAAGTTGGTGCGGTAGATTTGGAGAATTTGGATAACCTGAGAGGTGTAAAATACCATTGGTGTAGGATCTTTAGGTGCCATTCCCAGTGTGATGTGCATTGGGAGACTTTCAGCAGATTGTTGGTTGCGTTGAACCACTGTGAGTGGCTGAAGGTACAGGAGAGATTGGATTCTCAGTTTTTCATGGATTGGGTTTTCTCATGAGAGGGGAGCTAGTAATAGCCGGTAGATGTATATAATGCCTTTTACAAAGCATACAAATTTAGTTTTATATCAGACACATAGATTTATCCTCAAACCAAACCCATGTAACCCTATTATTGCTATATTACACACATTAAAAATAAAATCTTAAAATATAAAATGGTACTATAGGCAAAATAACATTTTTACATACATACTACAGTCTGTCACAAGGAATAAAACGGCAGTGTTTGCTTTTCTGAGCCCCCTTGTAATATAGTTTTATTGCCCATAAGAAGATCTGTTATTTTTATACTTTCTGTAACAGACCAAGCTGTGCAAAAGTGACACACCATGCTTACAGAGGTCAGCCTTTATTCATATAGATTGAACCTTTTTTTTTCTTCAAAACACAAACATCCTGTTGCCACAACTGCTTAAAGAAATGTTGACTAGAATTGAGTCTTTATCACAGATGTAGCAATCAGCCAAGCTACAAGCATAGAACATAAAGAAGGCAAAAAACACGTGAGAAGAATTTAGACAGACAAAAGGAAAATATGAAGCTGTATGAAAAGAATAATAGCAAAACAGAATTCAGGTGCTGACCTAATGTCTAGTAAATCTTTACCTATCTCTACCCAAAACTTATAGATGAAATATACTTGTTTATGTTTTTTCACATTGGTTTCTTCTGCTATATGTTTGAATGTTTAACATATATGATTTCATAATATTGCATTATTAGAATAATCTTAAAATATTTGTAATTATTCCCCAGGTTTATCAATTTTATACAATTTTCCATTATACAAAATATAAAATACTGTGTTCAAAATTCTCATTCATAGTTACATACATAGTTACATAGTAGGTGATGTTGAAAAAAGACACAAGTCCATCAAGTCCAACCTATGTGTGTGATTTTATGTCAGTATTACATTGTATATCTCTGTATGCTGTGGTCATTCAGGTGCTTATCTAATCGTTTTTTTTTTTTAAATTATCAATGCTCCCCGCTGAAACCACTACCTGTGGAAGGGAATTCCACATCCTAACCGCTGTAATGCCACGTACACACAATCAGAAATTCCGACAAGAAAACCATGATTTTTTTCCGACGGAATGTTGGCTCAAACTTGTGTTGCATACACATAACCACACGAAATTCCCTCCGTCAAGAACGTGGTGACGTCGAACACTACAACGAGCCAAGAAAAATGAAGTTCAATGATTCAGAGAATGCGTCAAATTGATTCCGAGCATGCATGTTTTTTTGCGCGTCGGAATTGCATACAGACGATCGGAATTTCCGACAAGAACTTTTCTCGTCTGAAAATTTGAGAACCAGCTCTCAAATTTTTGCTGTCGGACATTCCGACAGAAAAAGTCAGATGGGGCCTACACATGGTCGGAATATTTGACCAAAAGCTCACATCAAACCTTTCTTGTTGGAATTTCCCACCGTTCGTACGTGGCATTACAATAAAGAACCCTCTATGTAGTTTAAGGTTAAAACACTTTTCTTCTAATTTTATTGAATGGCCATGTGTCTTATTAAATTCTCTTACGTGTAACAGTTTTATCCCTATTGTGGGGTCACCAGTACAGTATTTGTAGTTCTCTCCAGAGAAAACAAGTTCAGTGCGCGTAACCTTTCCTCATAATAATGTCCTCCAGACCCTTTATTTGTTTTGTAGCACTTCTCTTTCATAAAATCTAGTTTTCTCCTATTCCCCCCTGTCACATTCCTTGACCACTTGCTGACCGCTGCACGAACATATACGTCGGCAGAATGGCACAGACAGGCAAATGGGCGTACAGGTAAGTCCCTTTAAATTTGCTGCCATGTGGGCGCGCACTCTGTGATCGTGCCCACGGGACCCACAGACTCATTGTCCACCGGTGTCCTGCAATCGGGTCACAGAGCTGCAGAAGGGGGGAGCTGCCTGTGTAAACAAGCATGTCCCCATTCTGCCTAGTGACACTGACACCGATCGTCTGCTCCCTCTCATCGGGAGCAGTGATCAGTGTCTTGTCACTGCTAGTCCATCCCCCCAGACAGTTAGAATGACTCCCTAGGACACACCTAACCCCTTCCCCGCCCCCTACTGGTCAAACCCTTCACTGCTAGTCACATTTACACAGTAATCAGTGTATTTTTATAGCACTGATCGTTGTATAAATGTGAATGGTCCCAAAATAGCTCCAAAAGTGTCCGATGTTCGACTTTGCACTACAAGTGCACTTGAAATTGCACTGAAAGTGCACTTGGAAGTGCAGTCGCTGTAAATCTGAGGGGTAGATCTGAAATGAGGGGAAGCTCCGCTGATTTTATTATCCAATCATGTGCAAGCTAAAAAGTTTTTTTTTATTTTCCTTGCATGTCCCCCTCAGATCTACAGCGACTGCACTTCCAAGTGCACTTTCAGTGCAGTTTCAAGTGCACTTTGTAGTGCAAAGTGCATTTTCCTTTAGTAAATAACCCCCAATATGTCTATTTGCTTCACACTAAGCAGTGCTACATACATACATAATACTGCTTGTACCTAACTTCTGTCAGCTGACACTGCAGCAGGAAAATGGTTCACATCATTGTAAGCCCTGTGTTTTGGACTGAATTACAAGACAATGGGCTGATATTACTTGCATTGGCACAGTATCCGCTTTTCATTTAAGAGCAGTGCTAATGGAAAATGTACTTCTGGGGTTGTCTACATATCAGGGTGCAAAAAAATTGTCTGTAATCACTGTCAATGCACTGTAGACAGAATCAATTATTCAAAGGCAAATTGCACACTGAGGAGGAGTGTGGGAATAAAGAAAGCATGCATTTGCATTTGTGGCAATGTGCCACACATGCACTGCACATCTATTTTGAGTCAGAACTGAGAGTTTTGCCCCTCTATGGACAAATTTAGAATTATGGTATTTGTAGTTGCAGCAATCCCACATATTTATGATTAGGAAATGGCACAGACAGGCAAATGGGCGTACAGGTACGTCCCTTTAAATTTGCTGCCATGTGGGCGAGCACTCTGTGATCGTGCCCACGGGACCCACAGACTCAATGTCCACCGGTGTCCTGCAATCGGGTCACAGAGCTGCAGAAGGGGGGAGCTGCCTGTGTAAACAAGCATGTCCCCATTCTGCCTAGTGACACTGACACCGATCGTCTGCTCCCTCTCATCGGGAGCAGTGATCAGTGTCTTGTCACTGCTAGTCCATCCCCCAGACAGTTAGAATGACTCCCTAGGACACACCTAACCCCTTCCCCGCCCCCTACTGGTCAACCCCTTCACTGCTAGTCACATTTACACAGTAATCAGTGTATTTTTATAGCACTGATCGTTGTATAAATGTGAATGGTCCCAAAATAGCTCCAAAAGTATCCGATGTGTCTGCCATAATGTCGCAGTCATGATAAAAATTGATGATCGCCGCCATTACTAGTAAAAAAATATTAATAAAAATGCCATAAAACTAGGCCCTATTTTGTAGATGCTATAACTTTTGCGCAAACCAATCAATAAACACTTATTGCGATTTTTTTTTTACCAAAAATATGTAGAAGAATATATATCGGCCTAAACTGAGGAAAAAAATATGTTTTAATATATTTTTGGGGGATATTTATTATAGAAAAAAGTAAAAAATATAGCATTTTTTCAAAAGTGTCACTCTATTTTTGTTTATAGCGCAAAAAATAAAAACCGCAGAGGTGATCAAATACCACCAAAATAAATCTCTATTTGTGGGAAAAAAAGGACATCAATTTTGTTTGGGAGCCACGTTGCACAACCGTGGAATTGTCAGTTAAAGCGACACAGTGCTGAATCGCAAAAAGTGCTGTGGTCTTTAGGCAGCCAAATGGTCCAGGGCTGAAGTGGTTAAACATATGTTATAATCTTCCTTCATGTATTCCCTCTACCTTCCATGGTTTATACTAACAGGTATGGGAAAACTCTCATTACTTGGATTGGCATTGAACCTGGATGATCATACCGATTAAAGCGGGGGTTCACCCGAAAAACACATTTAGATTGAGGCTAATTCTGGGAAGCACAATCTGGTGTTTCTTTTTAAATCAATGCAGTACTTACCGTTTTAGAGATAGATGTTCTCCCGACGCTTCCGGGTATGGTCTGCGGGGACTGGGCGTTCATATTTGATTGACAGCCTTCGGACCATCGCATACAGCGCGTCACGAGTTGCCAAAAGTAGCCGAACGTCGGTGCGCAGGCGCCGTATAGAGCCGCACCGACGTTCGGCTTCTTTCGGCAACTCGTGACGCGCTGTATGTGACGGTCGTAAGGCTGTCAATCAAATAGGAATGCCCAGTCCCGAAGACCATACCCGGAAGTGGCGGGAGAACATCTATCTCTAAAACGGTAAGTACTGCATTGATATAAAAAAAAACACCCGATTGTGCTTCCCAGAATTAGCCTCAATCTAATGTTAAAAATTTGTTTTCGGGTGAACCCCCGCTTTAATTACCTTTAGGTTGTTTATGCTTCTTTCTGAAAAAGCTAAGAAAATCATTGTTTTGCCTAGCTTCAAAATACATTTAACATCCAACACCCGATAGCTTAGTCATCTTTGCTGACATGTATTTCATCTCTTAACTATGCAGTATGTAAATTTGTCAATCTTTTCAAATCTGCAAGAAAAAGGCAAACAGCAATGACAATGAACAAAGTACAATTACCCAAAGTGATTCAGTAGATTCTCCAGTCTATTAGTGTAGAGATGTGTTAAAAAAAACGTGATTGTTTATTTACTGATATTGCCATTTGTAAATGAATTTTTGTTTTATTAACATTGCCATCTTCTATTTAAGAAGACAAAAATCCTGTTTAAAGGGACACTAAAGGCAAGATTTTTTTTGTTTAAAAATAACAAACATGTTATACTTACCTCCGCTGTGCAGTTTGTTTTGCACAGAGTGGCCCCGATTCGTGTCTTCTGGGGTCTCTCAGCAGCTGTCTCGGCTCCTCCTCAAAAAAGCTTTCCACGTTCATGCGAGCTCCCTTGCATGGTGGAAAGCTTTTGCGAGCGCGCTCCCGTAATACAGCAGCGGCCATAGCCGCCGACTGTATCACTCAGCCCCGCCCCCCCGACGCGCCGCGTCATCTGCTGTGATTGCAGCTGCTATCAATCCGCCCAGCCTAGCCAATCAACAGCCATACTGGGAACCGAATAGGAAGACGAGAACGCGCACGGGACTTTCGAGTGGAGAGGTAAGTAAAACGGGGGCTCGGGGGGCGGTGCTATCAGATGTTTTTTTACCTTAATGCATAGGATGCATTAAGGTAAAAAAAACTTTTACCTTTACAACCCCTTTAAGTTCATAAACCATGTTTTTCTTGTCCACTCTTTCGGATTCTAAACAGCTCTGCAATTAAAAGAATGTGTAATTTGAAGGTGTTGATGCTGCTTTCACGTGTGTGATTTAATAAGAAAAGCTTTAGTGAGAGTCTCACTAGGTATTGTACAATCTCACCTCCCTTAAGACCATGGTTTGCCTCATTAGTGGTAGCTGAAGAAATTATCACTTCACAGGCCAAAAAAATCCTCTCTAGCAGTTGAGGTGATTGATGTAACAAGGCTAAAAAAAAAAAAAGAGAAAACGCTTGTTCCAAAAGATAGATTTCAATGGCAGAAACTTCAAAGGCAATTAAATGTGACATCGAAAGAATGTTGCACTATTGCTTGAATAAAGCATTTTCAAATAAATGACAGGTAGAAAACATATTGTTTTTGTAATGCTGCATCCCTATCTTGTATTTATGTTTTAAATGTCTGTAATAAATATAAAATGTCTGCAGTGTGAAACTTGAGGGTGACATTTGAAGTAATATAGTACTTTTAGGCCGTCATTGAAGAATATGATCATAAATTATTAACTAAAGCCAATATACTGAAAGTAGCATTAGTTCAACAAGCTGAGATGAAACCACACAGAATGTAGATGATTGTTATACTCTATTATATAAAAAATTGTTGTCTCTAAAATGCCATAGCAAGCAGCTCTGACTGCCAGTTATTCTTAACTTGTGTGTTTGAAATGTGGAATATGTTCATAAACAAGTCATATTTAGAGATAATTGTCAAAAAATAAATTATGCATCCCTGGCTGCATATCTAAGCCATCTCTTTTTGTTTTAGATAAAATGTAAGAAAAAAAGTGTGTGTTCCAAAAGATATCCTCTGGACACATTAATCACACTGCCCTATATTAACCACTTAAGCCCCGGACCATTTTGTTGCTAAATGCCCAGGCCAGGTTTTGCGATTCGGCACTGCGTCGCTTTAACAGACAATTGCGCGGTCGTGCGACGTGGCTCCCAAACAAAATTGGCGTCCTTTTTTCTCCACAAATAGAGCTTTCTTTTGGTGGTATTTGATCACCTCTGCGGTTTTTATTTTTTGCGCTATAAACAAAAATAGAGCGACAATTTTGAAAAAAAATCAATATTTTTTACTTTTTGCTATAATAAATATCCCCCAAAAACATATATAAAAAATGTTTTTATTGCATTTTTATTCATTATTATTTTTTACTACTAATGGCGGCGATCAGCATTTTTTTTCGTGACTGCTACATTATGGCGGACTCTTCAGACAATTTTGAAACATTTTTGGGACCATTGTCATTTTCACAGCAAAAAATGCATTTAAATTGCATTGTTTATTGTGAAAATGACAGTTGCAGTTTGGGAGTTAACCACAGGGGGCGCTGTAGGAGTTAGGGTTCACCTAGTGTGTGTTTACAACTGTAGGGGGGTGTGGCTGTAGGACTGACGTCATCGATAGAGTCTCCCTATAAAAGGGATCACTCGATCGATGCAGCCGCCACAGTGAAGCACGGGGAAGCCGTGTTTACATACGGCTCTCCCTGTTCTTCAGCTCCGGGGAGGGATCGCGACGGGGCGGCTATAAACGAATAGCCGCGCCGTCGTCCCGGATCGATCCCCGAGGTAAGCCGCCCGCCGCTCGCAGCGGGAGGGGGGGTCCCGATCGGACCCCCGACCCGCTAGAAGGCAGGGACGTATATATACGCCCATCTGCCTGTACGCGCCATTCTGTGGACGTAAATAGGCGTGCGGCGGGCGTTAAGTGGTTAACACATTCTAATGAAGACCAAGCTTTTCCACATTTCCTTTATACAGAGCATGGTATGGAAAACTGAGAGACCTGGCAGGCAAACCTATGGTCCTCTTATGCCGCGTACACATGATCGGAGATTCCAATGAAAAAAGTCAGATGGACTTGTTTCATCGGAAATTCCGATCATGTGTGGGCCCCATCGGACTTTTTTCCGTCGGTGTTTAGAAATAGATCATGTTTTATTTATTTTTTCCGATAGGAAATTCCTATCGTCTGTGTGCAACTCTGATGGAGAAAAAACTTGCGCATGCTCAGAATCAAGTCGAAGCATGCTCAGAAGCATTGAAATGTATTTTTCTTGGCTCATCGTAGTGTTTTACGTCACCGCGTTTTGGATGGTCGGAATTTAGATTGAGGCCCCGTACACACGACCAGTTTCCTCAGCAGAATTCAGCTTCCGACCGAGTTTCTGGCTGAATTCTGCCGAGAAACCCGGCCGTGTGTACACTTTCGGACGAGGAAGCCGACGAGGAGCTCGGCGAGGAAATAGAGAACATGTTCTCTATTTCCTCGTTGTTCTATGGGAGCTCTCGCCCCGCCGAGCTCCTCGGCGGCTTCAGTGCTGAACTGGCCGAGGAACTCGATGTGTTTGGCACGTCGAGTTCCTCGGCCGTGTGTACGGGGCCTGACAGTGTGTATACAAGACTGATGGAAGTCAGCTTCATTGGAATTCTGACAGAAAGTTCCATCGGAAATTTCCGATTGTGTGTACGCGGCTTTATACTTCAACAGCAGCACCAAAAGAGTTGAATAAAGTCACATATGTTAAAATAAACATCATTTTCATAATGAATGCTAATAATAACACATTTTATCTCATCGGCATCTATAATTGTATGGTTTTACCTAAATGTTACAAATGTGTGCACTAGAATGATGTAAATGCATAGAAAATCATAATAGATGATAAATAGAAGCAATTGTATAGCAATTTACCTTCAATCTTTAAGAATACTCTACTTTCCAAGCTCATGCAGTTATCTCTTTTCTATTCCTGCTGTTACATATCCCTTGCACATGATTCTGTTTTTAAAGTGAACAAAGTTTTTACCTAATTTATAGCAGCTTAGTGGTTAGCACTTCTGCACTGTGGTCATTGGTTTGACACCTGGCCAGGACACTATGGGGTTGATTTACTAAAGGTGGAGCGTGCAAAATCTGGTGCATCTCTGCATAGAACCCAATCGGCTTCCAGACTTTTCTTTGTTAACACTTAAAGCGGAGCTTCACCCAAAAGGGGAAGCTCCTCTTGTTTTCTTCCCCCCTCTGCTGCCACATTTGGCAGCTTTTGGGGGGAGGAAGGGAGCAGGCACCTGTTTTTGACAGGTACTCGTCCCCACTTCCGGGAGACCTCACCAAGGTGAGGTCCCCCAGAAGTTCGTCCCCCTCCTCCTTCCACCACCACCAGGCCATTCAGAAAGTGCAGTGTGCTTTGCGCAGTAGGGAACCAGATGTGAAGTCTCAAGGCTTCACTGCAGGTTTCCCTAATGAGGAATGGCAACAGCAGCACCTGAGAGCCGATTAAAAAATTGTCTGGGGTACTGACATTGCGGGATGCCTGGATAGGTAAGTGTCCTAATATTAAAAGTCACCAGCTAAAGTATTGAATGTTGAATTTAAAATTTTTGATGGGGGGGGCTGGAGCGCTTTAAATGAACAATCTGAAGTTAGCATTAGCTGATTGACTACCATGCATAGCTGCACCAGATTTTGCACGCTCCAGTTTTAGTAAATCAAGTCCATGGAGTTTTTCTGTTCTCCCTGTGCTTGCATGGCTTTCCTCTGGTTATTCCAGTTTTATCCCACACTCCAAAGGCATGCCGGTACATGAATTGGCTCATATCTGCATGTCAGATAGGGATCTTAATTGATAATCTCCCTGAGGACAGGGACTGATGTGAATTTACAATATGCAAAGAGCAAATTGTGGAGTAAATTGCACATAATGAATACCTCCCCACCCCATTATAAATAAAGTATTTTGGCAAAATACAATAGAATCGAACATGTTGCAATGTGCATATTCATCAATTAATCTCTAATAGTTAGACTATACCATAACCTAATTTATCCAGATAGCTACTGTATATATAGATATGTAGATACGGTAATGAATGATCAAATGACCCTACAATAATTTAATTGGGGCATTTGATAAGCTGCATGTCAGGTAGTTTCCATTTTACTTTTGCCCCAACATAAATTATTATAAAATAATGAAAAATAACATTTACTAGCAGTCTTTTAAACTGATCTAGAACTCTAAGGTATCCTGAACAGAATTTATAGTTCTGCACAGATGACACAGCCCTTGTAAAGCCAAGATCCCTTGGTAAATTCTCCATAACATAGAATAAAAAAAATAATTTGAAACAGTTGCTGTAAAGTAAGGTAAGACTGCTCAGCTATCAAAATAATCTGTATTATGAAAAAATGTTGTATGAGTCACTGACAAAATATATATTTCATATTTCATAAAAATCTATATATGTGTGTTTATTTCTGGCTGTTCTTGATCTTAATGGCATGGATGTTGCTAATGATTGCACACCCTAATAGTTTTATGTGCATGTTATAGAATGAGCTGATTGCATTTATTTTGGGCATTCTGGGACCTCTGGATATTTTTTTCGTAATTTGAGAAGAATCTACACCATCTGTTGCCTTGACACACAGAGATTTAGTAATCAGACACAAGACTAAGACTGAAGCCATCTAGGGAGGTTATTAATTAACAAACTTGGATATGGTTCAAAATCTAAACCATATTCAAGTCATGCCTAGCAAGAGCATTGGACCCTCAGAAAGTGTTTTATGTTAAAATTCTTAATGATTACATTTAAATTCAAAAGCCTAATACAATGTAGCAGCAAATCCTAATACTGTTACTTAACCAATACCTCTGAAGAAATGTAAATCTCAACTCAACTCAAAGTGGTCATTCATAGGAACACTATAGGCAGATGTTAACAAAACATATGTTGGTTCCCCATTTATTAAATACCAAAACAGTTTATATTTCGAAATGGAAATGTATGTTCCCTAACAAATTTCAAAAGTTATACACATCTAATAATAGAAAAAAAACTCTGATTTATTTTTTTTATTTCCCACATGATTGAGCTCTTAACTAGTTCCACGCAGATATACTGCGTCAGAATGGCTCTCCTGGGCTAAATCCTGTATATACACGGGTTCGTCCAGAAGAGCCACCAGACGACGTGCAAGCGCCTTCGGAGGCGTACATGCGCGCCCGCTGCATGGCAGGAACCCGAAGCATGTGGCCAACGGCCATGCACGATTGTGTACCCAAGCGCCAGCACAGGGGTTTTTGTGTATAAACACACAGATCCCTGTGCTATATGATGAGACAAGACAGATTGTGTGTTTCTACAGAGTAGAAAACACGATCTGTCATCTCCTATAGTGAGTCCCCTTCCCCCACAGTAGGAACACACAATAGGGAACACAGTTAACCCCTTGATCACCCCCTAGTGTTAACCCCTTCCCTGCCAGTCACATAGTAATCCATGCATATTTATAGCACTGATCGCTCTAAAAATGTGATAGGTCCCAAAATTATGTCAAAAGTGTCCGACCGTTGCAATACCGCAAAAAATGTCAGATCGCAGCCTATACTAGTAAAAAAAATAATAATAAAAATGCCATTTAAATGCCATAAATCTTTCCCATAGTTTGTGGAGACTATAACTTTTGCGCAAACCAATCAATATGCGCTTATTGTGTTTTTTTTTTTTACCAAACATATGTAGAAAAATACATATTGGTCTAATTTTTTATTAGTTATTGTGTTTTTTTCAAAATTGTTGTTCTTTTTTTGTTTATAGCACAAAAAATAAAAAACGCAAAGGTGATGAAATTTCACCAAAAGAAAGCTCTATTTGTGGGGAAAAAAGATGTTAATTTTGTTTGGGTACAGCGTTGCAATTTCCAGTTAATGCGATGCAGTGTCATATCGCAAAAAATGGCCCAGTCATTGGGCAATCAAATCTTCCGGGGGTGAAGTGGTTAAGGTGACACAATTTTTTTTATCTAACAATAAAATTAAGACCCATTAAAGAGCAATTTCAGGCACCAAGGGAAAGAAATCAGGCAATTATAGTAAGCAAAAGCTGCAGCTGATCCTAAATCAAAAAGCAAATACATTTTACTTTATTCTGAGTTCTATGTAATTCACTGTAGCAAGATTTCACAAACACTTACCCGGAGGAGCAAAAGGACTAAGGCCTCGTACACACGACCGTTTTCCTCGACAGAATCCATCAAGAAACTTGGTGGCAGAGCTTTTTTGCCGAGGAAAGCGGTCGTGTGTATGTTTTTCATCGAGGAAACTGTCGAGGAACTCGACGAGAAAAAAAGAGAACATGTTCTTTTTTTCCTCGACGGGAGTCTCAATTTCCTCGTCGTGTTCCTCGTCGGGCTGTTTTTTGATGAGAAACACATTCGTGTGTATGCTAAGAAACCCGCGCATGCTCAGAATAAAGTATGAGGCAGGAGCGCACCTTCGGTAAAAGTAGCGTTTGTAATGGAGATAACACATTTGTCACGCTGTAATAGTCTGAAAAGTGCAAATTGTCTCCTACCAAACTTTTACTTAACCTGCAGTAACATGAGATTAGCAAAAGCAGCCCCAAGGGTTGTGCCAGTGGAATCAAACTTCCCCTGCTGTTGTATGTGTTGTACGTCACCGCGTTTGAGAACGAGGAGAGTTGGTCTTGACAGTGTGTACCCAAAGAAAGCTTGTCTTTTTTTCTCCACAAGCCTGACAAGGAACTCGTCGAGGAAAACAATGTTTCCTTTACGACAAGTTCCTTGGTCGTGTGTACGAGGCCTTAGGCTTGTTCACACTATCAGTGGTGACCTGTGTTTTACCACTCTGGGTAAATGCAGGTCACCACTAAGGCACATAGAAATCAATTGCAACTATGTGCCCTGTTCATATCTCAATGTTCGTCTGATGAGTGATGCAGTGTGGAAAAATGCACCACAGTGTACTGCTGTGCAGTGATATGATGAAAGTTTCACTATGTGACATAAAGTTGAATAAAAAAAAAAGCAATATGCTGAAATTCATTAAACATAGCCTTAGACCTCCTAGATTCTATATTGTGTACTTTGCTCTCCTGCTTTCTGCATTGCCAGCCACATTCACATTTGCAGGGCACATGGAATTGGTGATTGGTGTTTGCTTTGTTACTTTGGTCACACCAAAAACGTTTTAAGTGGTGCTGTTTAAATCCTGACTTCAATCATGATTTATTACTACTTCAGCAGTACTTCAGCCCTACTTCTGTGAGATTTGTAATGATTTGATATGGCTTTAGTGCTACTTCAATGAGAGGGGCTGTCCATGTCACATTAAGGAGCAGTAATGTTATGAACAAAAGTTTAAAGCGGATCTCCGCCAATTTTTTTTTATTAAAAGCCAGCAGCTACAAATACTATAATATCAGCACACTTACCTGTCCTGGAGTCCAGCGCCATCCACAGCAGAGGACGAGCGATCGCTCGTCACTTTGCTGCCCCCACTGCCATCCTCGGTGAGGGAACGAGGAAGTGAAGCGCTCCGGCTTCACTGCCTGGTTCCCTATGGCGCATGCGTGAGTCGCGATGCGCCGTGCTGACTGGTTCCTGCTGTGTTGTGGGAGCTGTGTTTTCGAGAACACAACGGGGGGGACGGGATCTGATGTCCTGCCCGCATTCTACCCGCAGAATGTGTGGCCAGAAGTGGATGCAAATACCTGTCTTTTGGGTTCCGATGAGAGGAAGTTCCACTTTAGGGTGGAGCTCCGCTTTAACTAGCAAAGGGTTAATATTTAACTTCTTTCAGGCTTAAATAGTGCTAAATGGGTGAGGAGAAAATTCTGGACAGCCGCATTCAAAATCAATGCCTTTATTAAAAAGAGGTAATAATAAAAAAATGCATGCCACAGAAAACAACGGAATACAGGAACTGACGCGTTTTACACTTTTCACACTAATATTTATACAAGGACTTGTGTGTCAATATATATTAATTCTTTAGGATTTATTGTTTATGACCATTTTTTGATATTTATGCATGTTTTTACACTGTGTTGCACGATCATGCGATTTGCACTGTATATTTAATTTTCTGGTATTTTTATCATTTTGTATCACTTACTGGACACTCACTATTTTTTTGTAGTGGTGTGTGCACTACTAAGTTTCCCAGCGCTGTGTTTTGTTTATTCATTTAATTTGGCATAAATTTAGGAGAGGTGTTTCACGCTAGCAGCCTTATTTATATTGATTACATTTAAGCCTATAGGAGTGGTGGCTTCCAGGACTATTGCTATTTACATTTAATGGATGCTCTACCAAATAGTTTTGGGGTTTTGCTAGTAGCATTTTCTTAACATTTTTATTATGTTTCTATGTAGATCTATTTTTATTCATTAGAATACTTATTTGTGCTCTCATATTCAACCACACGTTAGCCATACATATCAATTTACTCACTTCACCCACCAATCAACTCTAATTAGAGTAATTTATTCAGAGGTTTGGTCACATGTCCAATATAGATCAGTGTATATATTGCAGTTAATGTTTGTGGCTCTTTAGATATGAATAAGCACTTTTGAAAGTGTGAAATGTGTCAGTCCTGTATTCCGTTGTTTGCTGTAGCTTGCATTTTTTGGATTATTACCTCTTTTTAATAAAGGCATTGATTTTGAGTGCTGCTGTCCAGAATTTTCTCCTCACACAATTGCCTATGCTTAGCCTGCACCTGCTGTTCCTATTCTGAGGAAAGTTACATTTCCAAACACCCTTCCTAGAGCGGCATCCCTCTTCAAATAGTGCTGATATTGACACAGGTACGATTTGCAGCACAATTTACATTATAGTCTATGGCAGTGAAATCATGCTGAAGTTCTGAAAAAGTACTACTTCAAAACTACTTCTCAGATCGTACTACTTGAAATCGTACCTATTAAGACACCACCATAGAAACACATTAGATGCTACTTCAGGTACAATTTGTAAATTCCATGTTGAGCCTGAAGTTGTATTGGTGTGACCGGAGGCTAAGGGGCAGATCCTCGTACAGCGGCGCATTTATGCGCCGGGCGTAGCGTATCTAAGATACACTACGCCGCTGTAACTTACTCTTTTTTTTAATCCACAAAGAATCCGCGCCGTAAGTTACCCGACGTAAACATTGTTTTTTTTAACTGCGCATGCGCCGTCCGTGGGGGTATGCTCGAAATTAACCCGGAACAAGCCAATGCTTCCGACAGTGACGTCATTCTACGCAAATCCCTATTCGCAAACGACTTACGCAAACGACGTAAACATTTCACATTTCTACGCGGGAAGGACGGCCATACTTAACATTGAGTACGCCTCATAACAGTAGCTTTAACTATACGCCGGAAAAAGCAGAACGCAAACGGCGTTAAAAAATGCGCCGACCGGATGTACGTTGGTGGATCGCCGTAACTAGCTAATTTGCATACTCAACGCGGAATTCGACGGAAACGCCACCTAGCGGCCACCGAAAAATTGCAGCTTAGATCCGACGGGTGCAATAAGACGTATGCCTGTCGGATCTAGCCGAGATGCCGTTGTATCTTGTTTTGAGAATAAAAAACAAAGATACGACGCGCAAAATTTGAAATTACGTGGCGTATCAAGAGATACACCGGCGTAATACTTTTGTGGATCTGCCCCTTAGTGTTTACGATTTGTTACTGTATAGAAGAGATCCCACAGGGGTATTCCATTACTACATGTAGATATGTTTAAGGGTCATTATAATTTATGGATGTAAAAGTAAGGTATTGAACATATAAACTGTGACTTCAATATGCATTATAAGGGTTCCTTTTCAGTTCTGCTTGGACTTACTTTTCTGCTTAAGTGATGGCTGCAGATTTGAGCATATTTTCCCATATGCTTTGTCAAGGAAAACAATCAGTTTATTCTCGTACTGCACATTTCAAGTGTATATACTGCATATCAAGCATTCTAAAGCACTTTGATTATTGCAATTCCAGTTTACAAATAATGATTCAGCCTTAAGTCTGCATTTTATGAGCTCTGCTTTGATCTCCAGCTGATACTTTTTAGGCATTGTGGGGATGTAATTGCAATGGTGCATGCCCATGTTGGAATGGTGGATACAAGAATCATCATCATAAGATAATATTAAAGCGGTAGTTCCCCCTCCAAAATTTTTTTACCCTTAGTCTGATGCTCATTTTGTCTAGGGGAATCGGCTAGTTGTTTTAAAATCGACGCTGTACTTACCGTTGTAGAGAGTGATCTTCTCCGCCACTTCCGGGTTTGGTCTTCGGGGATGGGCGTTCCTTCTTGATTGACAGTCTTCCGACAGGCTTCCGACGGTCGCATCCATCGCGTCACAATTTTCCGAAAGTAGCCGAACATCGGTGCGCAGGCGCCGTATAGAGCCGCGCCGACGTTCGGCTTCTTTCGGCTACTCGTGATGCGATGGATGCGACCGTTGAAAGCCTGTCGGAAGACTGTCAATCAAGAAGGAACGCCCATCCCCGAAGACCAAACCCGGAAGTGGCGGAGAAGATCGCTCTCTACAACGGTAAGTACAGCGTCAGTTTTAAAACAACTAGCCGATTCCCCTAGAAAAAATGAGCATCAGACTAAGGGTAAAAAAAATTTTGAAGGGAGAACTACCACTTTAATATTAATATGGTATATATTGAAGTTGGTTACCTAAAGGAGTGAGGGCTGTTAACATCATAGCAAAGTGAATGTTTTCTTTGCAATTACACAATCATCTGCTAGCATTTTTATTTTTATCTCCTCCACATATAACTGGGTATTTAAAATGAAAACAGGTTCACCATATTTACCAACATTCAATTTAAATGTGTGAAAAACTTCTACTGCTTTAGTAAATAAACTCTAATAAAAGTTTTATAGTTGAAGCTACAAGTCACTTTTGAGTCAACATCTTTTTTTTTTATTACAGGCCAACTAAGCTATAAATGTTTAGTACAGGGATGAACAGGAATATATGTGGTTGCTATACATTCCTCTTGAATGCTGTAGAATTAAAGTATAGTGGTTGCAGTGAGTTCCATATATATTTTGACACAGGCACTATTTTAGATTTGTTCAGGTATTTATCAAAACATATTCAAGCTATAGTTATATAATGGATATAGGCTGAAATTGCACAGTCTCAGGTTTAATTTGAGTGTTTTTGCATCCAAATCAGAAGAAGAGTTTAGGAATTACAGCTCTTTCAATGGAACAAAAGTAATTGGACAAAGGAATCAAAAGCTGTTTCATGGCGGGTTATTTCTTCATCAATAAAGCAGATAAAGGGTCTGGAGTTGATTCTAAACATGGTATTTGCATTTTGAATATATTGCTGTAAACCTTCCTCAGCTTTTCATGCAAGTGAAACACGCCATTGTAAGGCTTCAAAAAATAAAAAAAACAAGATAGCAGCAACATTAGGAGTGGTCAAATCAACAATTTGGTACAGTCTAAGGAAAGAAGAATGCACTGCTTAGCAACATAAAAGGGGTTGGACGTCCATGGAAGTTAGCAGTGGTGGATAATTGCAGGATCCTGTCTATGGTAAAGAAAAACCCATTCACAACATCCAGACAAGTGAAGGACACTCTCCAGGAGGTGGGCGCATCATTGTCAAAGTCTACAATCAAGAGAAGACTTCACAAGGGCAAATACAGAGGGTCCACCACAAGTTGAAAACCATTCACAAGCCTAAAGAATAGAAAAGTCAAATTACACTTTGCCAAAAAAATCTAAAAAAGCCAGACCAGTTCTGGAAAAGCATTGGATGGATGAAACTAAGATTAATCTGTACCAGAATGACAGGGAGAAAAAGGTGTGGAGAAGGCTTAGAACAGCTCATAATCCAAAGCACACTATGTCATGTGTAAAACATGGTGGAGGCAGTGTGATGGCATGGGAATATATGGCTTCCAGTGGCACTGGGTTATTGGTGTTTATTGATAAAGTAACAGAAGAAAGAAGCATCCGGGTGAATTCTGCAGTTTTTAGAGATATACTGTCAGCCCAAATTCAACCAAATGCAGCAAAGTTAATTGGACGGCACTTCACAATACAGATGGACACTGATCCAAAACACACTGCAAAAAGCAACCCATGAGCTTTTGAAGGAAAAGAAGTGGACTATACTGCAATGGCCAAGTCAGTCACCTGATCTCAACTCAATTGAGCATTCATTTCACTTGCTGAAGGCAGAAATACCCACAAACAAAGAACAACTGAAGACAGCCTGGCTAAGCATCAGCAAGGAGGAAACACAGTCTTTGGTAATGTCTATGGGTTTCAGACTTCAGACAGTCATTGCCAGTAAAGGATTCTCAACAAAATATTAAAGAAGAACATTTTATTTATGATTATATTTATTTGTCCAATTAAATTTGAGCCCCTGAAAATGGGGGGACTGTGTATAAAATTGGTTGCAGTTCCTAAAACGTGTACTTGATATTTATGTTCAATCCCTTGAATTAAAGCTGAAAACCTGCACTTCAAATTCATTTGGATTGTTACATTTTAATTTTCTTTTGGTGGCATACAGAGCCAAAAGTATAAAAATTGTGCATGTGTCCAATTATATATGGACCTAAATGTATTTCAGTTTTTGCTAATTGTGGCCAGGACTGAAAAACACTTTTCATTCAGTCAGATAAATACAAATATATTTTATGCAAAAATGTGGGTTTCTTATATCCAGTCATTCTGGATATAAGTGTCTAAAACAAAAACAATTTCTGCTATGCACTCATAAGGCTCATGCACACTGCAGCTCAAAGAAGCTCAAAAAAGTGGCTCCTACAGGCTTTTGAGCTTTTTTGAGCTCTTATTTTTTCTAACTGGAAACCCCCCTCCATGTCTCAGATGCCGTCTGATGGTTATGGGGCTGCAGTCAGCACCAGTAAGGGCCTTAATTTGGGTCGAGGATCGTCCAGTGTCTTGATGAGAGACCCTGCTTATGCAGTTAAGCAACCCGACCACGTTCAAAAAGAGAGAGTTTTTTTGCCTTTGCCATCACGTGTGACTACCTGACAGAAAATGACAATGAATTTACATCTTTGCACAGATTTGGCCTTTTAAAGGCATGTGGTCCTAAACTTTTGATCAGCTGAAAAACAGCCTGTTTCAGTTTATTCGTTATTTTCAATTAATTGAATGCTCAAAAAATGTTTTGTCTCACTCTCATTTCTTCTTGTTGCATGTTGAAGCTCTACTTGGAACCTTAAGATCCAACAATGTAAAATATGATTTTTTGCCATTTTTCAAGTGGTCTTAAACTTTTGATCAGTACTGTATTATATAAGGTAGACCTGAATTCTAAGTACTAACAAATAAATGTTGCTTAAGCCAGTCTGTAAGAGAAATCTGCATTCTGGCTAATCCATTTGTGTCAGTATAATATACAGTAGACCTGAGTGCTAAGTTATAACAAATAACAGGTCATTTATGCCAGCTTAGGAGATTAATTTATGGAAAATAGAGGGCATTTGCCATTGTGTTCCTTCATGAAAAAAATTACGTTGTACTGACCTATCTGCATTTATTAAGACAAACCCTGCCAGCTTCATGAGTGACTCTACTATATGTAAGAAAACAAATAACATACTGGCCCCATAAGTCTGTGGTTCTATCATTATCATGTAAAAATGTCCCTTTGCACCTTCTATTTCTTGGTGATAATATAATGCTTATCAACTGAGTTCATTTTATACATAACACAGAAACAGAAAAATAAATCACTGGTGTTTATCAGATTATATTCAGAAAGACTCCGTTCATTGAAAATTAATTCAAAAGAAATTAACAGGTGCTTAGACTATTATCCTGGCTAATGCATCATGTTGTCACTGAGCCCTCACAAAGTAGAGCCTTTTATATGGAACTTTTAGATTTTTGGAAGTACTGATTAATCATGTGTTACTTTATCTGTATATTGAGAGAACATCACCGTAATTGCTTTGTTTTTCATTTTAGCGCATGCGATGGTGATTTATTATCTATTTTCTTGCTGAATGCTATGATAAGTGTTGAAAGATGCACATTTGCCACACAAGACTGCCACTAAAAAACATTATATGTGGCTGTGTGCTGTGAATTTCACAAATATAATTAAATCAGGAATAGGATACATGTTTATTTTTGCTAATACATGCTCTTAAACACTAGCAGTATCCTTGATCTTTACTGTACACTGTTATATTTACGCATAATCAACATTTTTATTCACTAGCACTTTACAGTGATATATAATGTTAAAATGATTCTATGGGTGAACATTAATGTACAAATATAATGGTACAAATATTTAACAATTTTAAGAGCTTAAGTGTCAATATTTTAAAGCTCAATTAGGTTAAAATCCAAAAACCTAAAAAATATTATTTAGTACAACATTCTATCATTTCTTAGAGGCAATATATAAATAAATCAATACTGCATAAATCCCAAGGAATATCCCAGATCGATTCTATGTATGGAATGTTATCAAAATAAGTAGTCATTATATCTGCCTTGATGATGTGGGGAATTATTGGTATATCAAATACTCAAATACCAACCCAAAACTGGGTCCATATATTTTTCTGCAATGCATAAATGTGTCTCATCCAGGGTACCCACTGCCTCTCATGTACATTGTTACCCTAAATCGTTAGACCCTTTACGACACATTATTGTGGTATGCAAAATGTTCTTAAAATGTAACATTGGCTACAGGATAACTCTAGGTTTACTTCACAAATATCTTATTTTTTTGGCCACATGACCGGTTTTCAATCTGATCTCATTGGATTTCTAAAAAGTAGAATTCCTATCCTGAAGTGTGAGCTTTTTGTCTTGAACTTCATGTTAACATGTCTCTATGTGAGAAGTGATCTCAAAGCGAGTGTTAAAGAGGACCTGGTGGATGGAGAGTGTGATGAGTCTCAAGCATTATGGGTGGAACTGTATACAAATGTGTGTAGTTCAAAGTTAATCATTGTTAATAATTGAAAGGGCTGCAAGGGCTGGGACGGTGATAATAATCGGGGATTTAAACTACCCAGAAATTGACTGTAGTAATGGAACTGCTGGGACAGTTAAAGGGCAAAAATGTATAAACCTATAACAGGACAATTTTATGGGCCAGTTTATTGAGGCCCCAACTAGGAATGATGCTCTGTTGGACCTAGTAATCTCAAACCATGCAGAGCTTTTTACTAATGTTCAGATAAAGGAACGCCTGGGTAGCAGTGACCATAACATGATTTCATTTGATGTTAGCTGTAAGCAAAAATCACATACAGGAAAGATAAAAACACTTGATTTCAAGAGAGCAAATTTTCCAAGGATGATGGCTGCTCTCCAGAACTTAGACTGGGAGAGAATATTGGCATTAATGGGCACAGAACAGAAATGGGAATTCTTCAAAAAGGCTGTGAACTGCAAAGTATATTCCCATGGGCAGTACGTTTAAAAGGCTAAAAATTAAAACCTATGTGGCTCACGGCCAAAGTTAAAAAAGTTATAAACTATAAGAAAAGAGCTTTTAAAAAATATAAAATTGAAGGAACACTAGTCTCATTTAAATGTTACAAAAAATATGACAGAATATGTAAAAAGGAAATCAAGGATGCAAAAACTCAAAACAAACGACAGATTGCAAAAGATAGTAGGACAAACCCCCAAAAAATCTTCAAATATATTAATAGTAAAAAGGTCAAGTCTGAGCATGTAGGCCCTTACAAAATAATCTAGAGTGGGTGACTGGGGACAAAGAGAAGGATAATTTATTAAATTCTTTCTTCAGCTCATGCCCATAATGGGGGTGGTAGTGACACAACCACAAATGGTCCACAATGGCTCAAAAGTAATATGGTCCAAAAATATTTTGACAGAATAAAGGTGGATAAAGCACCTGGACAGATGGCATACACCCACGGATTCTAAAAGAATTGAGCTCTGTATATTCAAAGCCATTGTATCTAATTTTTAGGGACTCATTAATGACAGGAATAGTACCACTGGATTGGCGCAGGGCCAATGTGGTGCCTATATTTAAAAAGGGAACAAAGTCTTTACCAAGTAACTATAGACCTGTTAGTTTAACTTCTATAGTTAGTAAGATACTGGAGAGATTAATAAAAGAGCACATAGATGAGTTCTTGCTGGAAAAAGACAGCATGGATTCATGAAAGACAGAAGTTGTCAGACAAACCTGTTTTCTTTTTATGAAGAGGTAGGTAAAACCTTGGACAGAGGGGTGGCGGTGGACGTGGTATGCTTGGATTTTGCAAAAGCGTTCAATACAGTTCCCCACACACGGCTCATGTGTAAGGTTAGGTTTACAGGCTTGGAAATATCAGTTTGTAAATGGAAAGAAAACTGGCTTAGGCCACGTACACACGAGAGGATCGATCCGCTGAAATTGATCCGCGGATCGGTTTCAGCTGATAGATCCGCTGGTGTGTATGATCCAGCGGATATTTATCCGCGGATATATTTCGGGCCGACCGATTTCCAGCGGATAAAAATTTCTTAGCATGCTAAGAAATCTATCCGCTGGAATCGGCTCCAGCGGATCGATTCTGTGGTCTGTACAGACTCACCGGATCGATCCGTCCGAACCCATCCCTCGCATGCGTCGTAATGATTCGACGCATGCGTGGATATCCTTATATGACAGTGTCGCGCACGTCGCCGCGTCATCATCGCGGCGACGGCGCGACACGTCACTGCGGTGTGAATTTGGCGCGGATTTCGATCCGATGGTGAGTACACTCCAGCGGATCGAAATCCTCAGAGGATTTATCCGCGGAAACGGTCCGGAGGACCGTATCCGCGGATAAATCCTCTCGTGTGTACCCGGCATAAAAGACAGAATTCAGAGAGTAGTGGTTAATGATTCTTACTCTGAATGGTCTAAGGTTTTCAGTGGTGTACCCCAAGGTTCAGTGTTGGGACCCTTACTTTTTAATATCTTTATAAATGATATTGGGTCTAGGATCAAAAGTAACATTTCTGTCTTTGCAGATGACACTAAGCTATGTAGTGGAATAATGTCCTTACAGGATGTCTCCAATTTACAAGCTGACCTCAATGCACTAATTGGGTGACTATGTGGCAGATGAGGTTTAATGCTGATAAATGTAAAGTTATACACTTGGGGGCTAAGAATATGCATGCATTATACATACAATTATACAGTACAACTGGGGGGGTCCATAGTGGAGAATGATCTGGGTTTTTTGGTAGATCATAAGCTCAATAATGGCATGCAATGAAAAGCTGCGGTTTCCAAAGTGAGCAACGTCCTTTCTTGTATTAAGAGAGGTATGGACTCCAGAGAGAGATATATATATAATTTTGCCCCTGTTCAAATCATTAGTAAAACCTCATCTGGAATATGCAGTTCAGTTTTGGGCACCATTTTTCAAAAAGGATATTGGGGAACTGGAGAAAGTGCACAGAAGGGCAACCAAACTGATAAGAGGCATGAAGGAGCTTAGCTATGACAAAAGATTAGAGGAACTGAATGTATTCATTCTTGAGAAAAGGAGATTAAAGAGGGATATGATCAACATGGACAAAAATATAAGAGGTCCATAAAGTGAACTTGGTGTTAAGTTATTCACTTTACGGTCAACACAAAGGACAAGGGGGCACTCTTTACGTCTAGAGGAAGGCAGATTTCATCTGCAAATTTGGAAAGGTTTCTTCACAGTAAGAGCTGTGAAAATGTGAAATAGACTCCCTGCAGAGGTGGTTCTGGTCAGCTCAGTGGATTGCTTTAAAAAAGGCCTGGATTCTTTCCTATATGTACATAATATAACTAGGTACTAACATGTATAGGTAAAGTTGATCTGATTGCCTCTCAGATCAGGAAGGAACTTTTTCCCCTGCTGTAGAAAATGTTATCATGCTCTGCTAGGGTTTTTCACCTTCCTCTGGATCAACTGTGAGTAAAAAAAAAAATCATACAATTCTATATTGGGTATATGGGATTGTATGATTATTTTTTAATTTTTTTTATGGTTAAACTGGATGGACTTGTGTCTTTTTTCAACCTGACTTACTATGTAAAACTATGTAGTTGCACAGCTCTGAATCTTTTTGACATGCTAAAATGAATATGCCGTCTAGAATTTACTTAGGTAGATGCTAAAATCCATATTCATCTACCTGGTCTTAAAGTGGTTTACCTTACCTACAGGTAAGCCTAGATTAGGAGATATTTACAATAGAGACATGCGCACTTTAGAAATGGCGATCGTGCCGTTTCTAAAGGAGGTCATGCCAAAACTGGCCACTCCTGCATGCATGCGGCCCCGGAAGGAAGAAGGGTGAAGAATGGATGCTTCCTGCATGGGGAACAGCAGTGACATTGCCGGCTTCGGTTTCAGGTAAGTGACACATAATGGGCTACTATACAATGCATAGTAGCCCATTATGCTTTAACTTTGCAGGGAAATAAAGAGGAAGTAAAACCCATCAGGGTTTACAGCACGTCCTCTTTAACTTACACTTTAGCTTTATCAGTGAAAACAACATGTGATTATGTTGGCAGGTTGGTAAGGGCCTCTGGAGGCAGCGTGAAAGGATCAGTCTTTAGAGCATCATACAGGGGTTGAATTAGCAGAGATGCTTCTGGAATCCATGACTGGCAATAAGATATTAGGCCCAAAAAAGCATGGAGAGACTTGTGGCCAGCTGGCACCGGAATTGCCTTGATCACAGCTATTCGCTCTTGAGTGAGATGTCTTACACCTTGTGAGATATAATGTCCAAGGACCACTGTTTGTTTGCACCACTGAATCTTCTGCCTTGATGCTTTACAATCATGTTCAGCCAGGTAACAGAGAAGGTCCTCAGAGTGGGTTGCAGCATCATCTTGGGTATCTGCACAGAGTAAGAGGTCATCCACATACTGGAGAAGCACAATGTCTGGGTGGAGTTTGATCCATGTGTCCAGAATGAATTTCATTGCCTTGGCAAACTGGGATGGAGAGTTCTGGGCACCATGGGGCATTACAGTCCACGTTTTCTTTTTTTTTAAGAATGAGGTTTATTGATAAAGTATATAACAAGTTTTGATGGAATCAGTGTGTAAAGTGAAAACATGTTGGGAATTTATGCACTTACTTGTGTACATTGATTGTTTTAGAATATGTATGATGTAATGGAATGATGGCTTTTCTTGAAAAATAAATAAAGAATTTATAAAAAAAAAAAGAATTAGCCTGCCATGGTTGAAAGAGGGTTTCAGTAACCCCTCGGTCTATCTTCTTTCCATTCTTTAGCCAAGTCATGTTCATTACTGGAGGAAAGATGTTTGTCACTGAGCAAATCAATATGTTTGGCTCTCCGAGCACTACACTATGTCCTGTTTCTTGATTGTTTGGCATTGTCATATTGTTTGGGCTATGATTCAAAATGTCTTATTTGGACAAAAGTAGCCAGTGCATCACAACCAATATGGTTCTAGGTCAATACCCCAAAGTTGCAAACAGCACACACAGTACCGTGTTATTCAATTTTAAATGCTGAAGCATGCAATTTTGTCAATTCTCTTTCTTTTGCTCTCACCTTTTTTTTCAAATCTGTTTTTAAAGATCATGACACATAAAGCATAAATAATTATGTGTTCTTTATATGCTGAGCTGATTTATAATCCAACATTGAAGGACCTGAAGGTCATTACATCAATCAATAGCGGAACTATACATCTAGCAAGTCAGCATAGGATGAGGTATAATTGAAGTGAATCCAGCACACCCACATTTTTAAAATGTTTACCAGTCTATCTTGAGAGGTAATAATCAGCTCCTCAATCTCTGGGATGCAGACCAGCCTCACAAAGCACATGGACAGTACGGTCTCCAATGCATGGGAATGCTCATTCTTACTGCATTAACCATATGTATGGCAAGTGATTTTAAGTAGTGCCTGTCTCGCAAAGATGTATGATGCAATAGATATCAGGGCAGGGAGAAATTGAGATCTATAGAAATTACCTGTAGGATGATCTAGTGCACCTGTTTCCAATATGATTGGAGCAGGGGGCAAAGTCACCATATGTGGAGTAGTCAAACCAACAGGCGCCAGCACCAATTTGACACCAATAAATAAAACATAAAAAAAAACAATTCCCACTGTCTACAGGTAGAACTTGAGTTTGTGGAGATATTATCAAACAGAAATTAGTAGACTGTAGATATAAGGTGTCTCTGTGGGGTAAAGGAAAGACATGAAGTTTCAAATTATGTACATTTCCTACTAAACTTTGGTTTAGAGGAAGGTTGGTTTAGGAAATGTCTAATTTGGAAGTAAGCCCAGCTAGAGAGTAAGCCCAGAAAGGGAAATAAGCTATATGTCCTGTCAACGCACCATTGTAAAAAAGTGGCCTGCGACCACACTGGAATGAGGCCATTGGTATGCCAAAAAAAGTAATTGTAATTCCCAGAGGAAATCAGGATTGTTTTGAACAGATGTAATAGGGCCTTTTATAGTAGAGATAGAGGATTGTGTAAACGACTCAGTGAACATCTGAACCATCGCTCCAATGAGCGGGTGGGTACTTAATGCTTTTATTGCAATTAGGGAGGTAAGCCAAGGGGCCACTTCCAGTACATAAGAGGATAAAGCAAGTTCCAAAGCAACCTATCCATTAGAAATTAATTGGGTGTGCCAATCTACAATCCGCATTGGATGACATGCATGATGGTAGCATTTCAGATCTGGCACACCATTTTCCTTAGGGAAACAGTAAACTAGTCAGAATAATTCTAGCAGCCTTGTTATTCCATATGAAGGTACTGAAGAGCCTTCTCAAAGAAGAAGAAGGCTAATATAGAAAGCTTGGTAGCACATCCATTTTGAGGTTGGCAGATCTTCCAAACCAAGGAAAACAAAGCTTGTTCCAGTTCTTCAAGACATCTTGAACTGTGCGAAGAAGGTGGAGATATTTATGATAGTATAGCTCTGAGATTTGGGTAGGTAATAGTATACCCAGATAGGGAATCATTATTCTTTTCACTATATTCACTATATACAAGTTCACTATATGGACCACTTATGTATTTATACATGTTGATCATATTCCCCCTTAATCTCCTCTTCTCAAGAGAGAATAAATTCAGTTTCTCCAATCTTAACTCATAGCTGAGTAACTCCATGCCTCTTATCAGTTTGGTTGCCCTTCTCTGCACTTTCTCCATTTCCCCAAAATCCTTTTTGTGAACTGGTGCAAACAACTTTACTGCATATTCCAAATGAGGTTTTACTAATGGTTTGTACAGGGGCAAAATTATATCTTTCTCTCTGGAGTCCATACCTCTCTTAATACGAGAAAGGACTTTGCTCGCTTTGGGAACTGCAGCTTGGTATGGTATTATTAAGTCTATGATCTACCAAAACACCCAGATCCTTCACCATTGATTCCCCTAGTTGTACTCCCCCCTAGTATGTATGTATGATGCATGCATATTCTTAGATCCCAAGTGCATAACTTTACATTTATCAACATTAAACCTCATTTGCCACATAATTGCCCAATCAAACAGTGCATTGAGGTTGGCTTGTAAGTTTGAGATATCCTGTAAGGACGTTATTTCACTGCGTAGCTTGGTGTCATCTGCAAAGACTGAATTTCTACTTTTAATCCCAGACCCTATATCATTTATAAATATATTAAAAAGTAAGGGTCCCAACACTAAACTTTGGGTTACACCACTGATAACTTCTGTCTTTTACGAATACACTGTGTATTTGTGTGGAATCCTTCCCCTTCTTGGGTATCAGGACTTTATTTTTTACTGTTTTTATGTTGTTAAAAATGTGTTCATGTCTTGTTACTGTGTTTTAGTATTATAAATGCATCATTATTTGTAAGGCAATATTTAAAACTTTATTTTTTTAAATAGAAGTCTACAACAATTATTTTATTGGACCATTTTCAAAGTTCCCAAATCATACCTTATGATTTGGATCTTTTTTTATGCAGTTACTCTCAGGATGCTGCCATTCCATCAGCACATATCACATTAATATGCAACACAAAACCATAAGGGTCTTAAGATCAACAGCCGCAAAATTTTGCCAAAGGCATAAGAGGGAGCTTAAAATATTGACATATATTGCCTAAAGCCAAACATACTAAAATTAAGAAACTGCAATGTCACTATTTAACTTAAAAGAAATGCAAGGTTGTTGCTACTCATGTTAAAATAATGTTTCGTTTTTGCTGTTTTTATTTAATTCAAAACTATGTAAAATGCAGTTGGGCTTTAAAAAGCAGGGAGATATAAGTTAGCAGTGGCAATGCAAACATTGAAAAGGTCAGTTAGAACTGTAAATAGGTCACAAGTCTTCTAGAAACAAAAAAAAAAGAACTGCATTGGACGTTAACCCTTACATTTACCCAGTGAAGTTACTGGCCTCAGGTGGTACACAGAACCTCCTACATAAGTCCTCCTACATAAGTTGTACCTGTTTTTATACAGTCTCCTATTCTCTATATTAGTCTGAGAGTGCAGAAAAGGGGGATGGTAAGCTGAAATTTCACTCTACAGAGCTTAGTGAGGAGATCTCTGAGAGCTGATTGGAGGGAAAATGCACTTTTTTCCACACTGCACGCAAGAACAGAGATGAGGCTGTCAATCACAAGCTGTGCCCTCCCCGACTCCATTCTTCTCCTGATGCCAGGAAAACTTGTCAGAAGTCATTTATGCTGATAGCAGAGGAACAAATCAGTAGAAACAACCGCTTTAATTTGACTCAGACTGGACATGTTGAATAACCCCAGTAAAATATAAAAAATGCTTAAGGAATCACTATACTTTTACCATTTGGACACACGTGGAACAAATAAATATAATCTGTATGTTAGGGTGCTTCTTTTGTAACATGTTGTATCTGAGCATGTTTAAACCAGATTACAAAAAAAGGTCAGATCTCATGATGCCAGAGAAGCATCTCAATTTCAAAATCAGGTGATATTTGTTGTCAAATTAGACTCACTCACATTGCAAAGGAAGGACCCAAAGCTCTATGTTTCTTTAACCACTTCCCACCCGCCCTATAGAAGAATAACGGCCAGCCGATGGTTCAGTTATCCTGACAGGGCGTCATATGACGTCCAGCAGGATAACATGCTTGCACAGCATGGCGATCAGTGGTGCTGTGTGCCACTCTGATGGAGGCTCCTTACCATGTGATCAGCTGTGACCAATTACAGCTGATCAGAGCGTGAACCAGGAAGTGGCGGTAAATGGTTTTCCTTGGTTTGCGCTGACAGGGAGAGCCGATCGGTGGCTCTCTCTGTTAGAGGGGGTCTGTGCTGATAATTAGCACATTGATTATTAGTGCAGCCCCCATGAGAGGTGACACAACAATGCCAACCAGTGCCCATTAGCTGCCAGTCAGTGCCCATCAGGAAGCCTATCAGTGCCCATAAAAGTGCCAATCAGTGCCCATAACAGTGGCAATCAGTGCTGCCCATCAGTGCCATCTATTAGTGTCCATCAGTGCCGCCTATCAGTGCCCATCAGTGCCACCTGTCAGTGCAAAAAATACAGTGGTGATCAAATACCACCAAAAGAATTCTCTATTTGTGCTAAGAAAATTATAACAATGTAGTTGGGTACAGTGTTGCATGATCACACAATTGTTATTCAAAGTGTGAGAGCCGGTTCACACAGGGGCAACACGACTTCCAGTACGACTTTGGGAGACAACTTGGACACGACTTTAGTATAAATCATTAGGCAACTTACAAGGCAACTTCAAGTTGCCTCCAGGACAGTACAAAGCAACTTCAAGTCGCCTCCAGGACAGGAGGCTTTCCAGTGGCCAATCAAACAACAATCAGCTCTGTGGGAGGGAGGGGTTTGCCTGAGAAATGTATGTTATCTTCCTGTATTGTTGCTTCAGTTAAGACAGTGATCAGACTTCTGAGGCGACTTCCATTGAAATCAATGGGTACAAGTTGCCTACAAGTTGCCTACAAGTCAGATTGAAGTAGTACAGGAACATTTTCTGAAGTCGGAACGACTTAAGTAGTGTGTATTAAGACGGCTCCCATTCACTTCCATTGATTTTCTCAACCACACGAATTGGGATGACTTGGGGCAACTTCAAAGCGGATCCCTGGTTGCCCATGTGTGAACCGCCTCTGACAATGCAGAAATTTGAAAATTGTCCTGGGCAGGAAGGGGGAAAGTGCCTGGTATTACATTTTTTAAAAATAAACTTTTCATTGTGCAGTTTTTGTTTTAGAAAAGTATCAAGCCCAATTTAGAAGCATTGTGGTGTATAGATGTATAGAACGTCCTAATTGCCAAATAGCAAAGAAGTGACATTTGGATTTTTTAACGATTGAAAAGATAATTCTTTTTACAGCACTGAAGCTAAACTCCAACCAAACAGCTAAATAAACACTGCAGTCAAATACATGCAGTATATGGGAGTTGTTATACCTACAGGTGATCTGTCTAGAGATTCATTTAGTCCTGCCTACATCATTGCTATATTAGTGACCTCATTTTTTCTCTACTGCATTTAGACAACACATCTCGGTCACTCCCCTGGCCCTAGCTTAATAGTGAGGGAGCAGCAACATCTCTCATCTCTCTGCTCCCTCCTTCTGTCAGCATCTTAACTGTCAGCATATTTGTTTGCTGGATAAATAATGGGTCATAAGTAGTACCACACCCTCTCTCAATCTTAGTGATTTAATGATTTTCATGGATATTTTCATTTAAAACAAATCTGCCTAGAATTCAGATGTAAATAAAAAAAATGGCGTGTCTAGAAAGTATACAGCATATGTTATAACAATTTATAGTGAAGACTGGATATTTCTTTAAAGCCCGTTGGCACTTTGAGATAAATCAGCTAAATATATTCCAGGTGTATCAAAAAAATGTTCAATGGCACAATCTACGTAGGTAAGCCCATCCACAATTGCACGACAAATAAATAACTACATTTTAGATACATTATTTTGAAATCTGATTCTCATACATATCCCATTAACAGGTTGCTGAGATCAGGTGTTTTATATGACAGTACACCTTAACCACTTCAATACCGGGCACTTTTCCCCCTTCCTGCTCAAGCCAGTTTTCAACACGGTACCCAAACAAAATGTTTATAATTTGTTCACACATCTAAAGCTTTCTTTTGGTGATATTTATTACCATTGGGTTTTTTATTTCTTGCTAAATAAACGAAAAAAAAAAAAATTTGAAAAAGCATGCGTTTCTTCTTTCTGTTATCCCTTTCATGACTACGCCTATTTCTGACATTTGGTGTTTACAAGTTAAAATCCGTATTTTTTGCTAGAAAATTACTTAGAACTCCCAAACATTATATATATATATAATTTTTTAGCAGAGAATCTAGAGAATAAAATGGCGATTGTTGCAATATTTTATGTCACACAGTATTTGTGCAGTGGTGTTTTAAACGCAACTTTTTGGGAAAAATTAACTTCCATGAATTTAAAAAAAATGAAAAGGTATAGTCAGCCCAATTTTTTTGTAAAATGTGAAAGATGTTGTTACGCCGAGTAAATATGGCGACAAACTACGGTACCTAAAAATCTCCATATGCGACGCTTTAAGCTTTTTTTATGGTTACCAGGTTAGAGTAACAGAGAAGGTCTATTACTAGAATTATTTCTCTCACTCTGACGATCGGGGCGATACCTCACATGTGTGATTTGAACACTGTTTTCATATGCTGGCACGACTTCTGTATGTGTTTTCTTTGTTGCATGAGCGGGGAGGGGGGCGATTTAAAAAAAGAAAATAGTTATTTTTTCTTTTATTTATTTTTATAATATTAAATTGTGTTTTTTTTTATTTTGATCACTTTTATTGCTAAATCTGGCACCATTGGCAGCCGAGTAACCCGGAAGTGACTTCATGACGCTGCTACCGTGTTTACATTGCGAAGACTGAATCAAAGCCGTTTACGGGTTCGTTTTAGTCTGCACCTAGACACTGGAGGCATCAGATAGCGGATCGGGTCGGGTCTCCCAGTGGGATGGTCTGTACCATGTGATCACATTGACCAATCACAGCTAGCAACACAATTGTACACAATAGATGACATGAAAGGAAGCCATCCATTGTTTACAACTGCCATGTGATCTGCTGTGATTGGTCACAGTGGTCACATGGTACCGGTAGCGAGCCGGTACACTGTTCAGTCATCGGCTGTGTCCATAAACACAGCCAGTGACAGATAGCGCCACTGCACAGCCCCTTCTGAGTGGACATCATGTGACATCCACTGGCCCTCAATCTGCTATAGGCCGGGCAGAAAGGTGTTGAACAACAGGGCAGAAAGGATTTGAATATATGTGCTCCTGTACTGCATTGATAAAATTGGAATATCTTATATTTTGATGAACACAAATGCTACAAACAATGGATATGTCAAGTATAAGTATTACATTATAAAACTGAAAAAAAAAAAAAAAAAAAATATATATATATATATATATATATATATATATATATATATATATATATATATATATATATATATATATATATATATGGTGGAATTCAGCATTTTATGCATTTGCTAACCATGCAATTTTAACACCTTGAAGACAACACCAGCAATAATCTGTTGGAAATGGGAATTATTTCCTATTTCCAGATGTCTTCACACTGGGGTTTAAAGGTATTTTCTGATACTCAAGATATTTAAAATGATTATGTTTGTCATATGTTCATCTGAAAAAGTAGATCTGAATAAAGCACTAATTAAAAAAAAGGCAGATTTAAAAGAGGTCATTCATTCTAAAGGGAAATATTTACCTAAAAAACAAATGCAAAGCCATTTGCTTTATTGTGAACACACATTGGGCCGGATTCAGATACAATGGCGTATCTGTCCGGCCGGCGTAACGTATCTCCGATACGTTACGCCGCTCTAACTTTGGGCGCAAGTTCTTTATTCAGAAAGAACTTGCGCCCTTAGTTACGGTGGTGTGTTGCAGCGTAAGGTCGCGTAATTCAAATGGGGATGTAGGGGGCGTGTTTTATTTAAATTTGTGTTGACCCCGCATGCGCCGTCCGTAAAATCTCCCAGTGTGCATTGCTCTAAATGACATCGCAAGGACGTCATTGCTTTCGACGTGAACGTAAATTACATCCAGCCGTATTCGCGAACGACTTACGCAAACAACGTAAAATTTCAAAACTCGGCGCGGGAACGATGCCCATACTTAACATTAGCTACCCCTCATATAGAAGGGGTAACTATACGCCGGAAAAAGCCGAACACAAACGACGTAAAAAAAAAGCGCCGGGCGGTCGTTCGTTTCTGAATCAGGGTACCTCATTTGCATATTCCTCGCCTAAAGATACGGAAGCGCCACCTAGCGGCCAGCCTGGAATTGCAGCCTAAGATCCGACGGTGTAAGACACTTACACCTGTCGGATCTTAGGGATATCTATGCGTAACTGATTCTCTGAATCAGTCGCATAGATACGACCGGCGGAACTCAGAGATACGACGGCGTATCAGGAGATACGCCGTCATATATCTTTCTGAATCCGGCCCATTAACTCTAAGTAAAAACATAAATATTATTTAGCAGCAAATGTTGTGTTACGAATGTTGAAGGTAGAGAAGTTAAAGAAGAACTGCAGTCTGCTCACGTAATTTGTAATAAAAACATCTTGGCCATTATAAAGCTTCCCTCCAACCACTTTGCATATTATGTTATATATACTGTAATTCTGTACTTGCCAAATATGCTGCAGAAATCTCCCTCTGCTGAGTCTCACTGCATCCATTTTAACTGTGGGAAGCTAAAGCTGCTGTCTGTTCACCTCCTGTATTTACACAGAGGCACACCTCCAGCTCTGAAGCTCTCATTGGCCCTCTTATGACTCATCCCCCCTCCCTTCCTGGCAAACTCTCATGAAAGTGAGGTCCATGATGTCATAAGACTAGACTTTTTACTAGAGAAGAAACAGGAAGAACGCTGTATAAGGTATTTACTGGCAGAAAAAAATGTTTTACTATCCAAAGTTAAAACAACAAGGGAAAAGATTTAACAGATGGAAAGATGGAAAAATTACTGAAGTTCCGCTTTAAGCACTGTCCAGCTTGTATAATTATGAAGGTCATGAAGTCATGTGCTAGATTTTGGAAGGATGTTGTTAAACTTTGCTCTTAATGTGCTTAAAGTGTTAGTAAAGAGAAAAAAAATGTAATTTAAAATAACAAACATGTTATACTTACCTCCACTGTGCAGTTCGTTTTGCACAGAGTGGCCCCAATCCACATCTTCTGGGGTCCCTCAGGGGCTGTCTCTGGTCCTCCCTGCAGGTACTGACCACAGTCATGCAAGAGCGCTCGCATGGTGGTGAGTAATTGCGGGCGCGCTACATAGCCACTCACTGTATCACTCGGCCCCGCCCCTCGGTGCGCTGCGTCACTGGATGTGATTGACAGCCGCGCCAGCCAATGGCTGCGCTGCTCTCAATCCATCCGCTCTAGCCAATCAGCGGCCAGGCTGAGCGGCAAAGAGGATCTTGGGACCGCGCGCAGGACTTTCGTGTACACACTAAAGACAAAGATCAGATGTTAATTTCACTTTAATTACTCATATTCCCTCCACTACCACTTTCTAATATCTATATTCACACCTAACCCTAACACTTAAAAACCCTTTAACATACCCCTGAATGCTTCAAATAATATTATTAAAAGTAGTTTTCATGATTTATATAGTGACAACCGTCCGTGCTGCATTTGGTAAAATAAAAGGAAACAGTAAAGTTACAAACAATTAAAAACAAGAGTGTTAGAAGGGCCCTGCCTGTGAAAACCTACAACCTAAAAGGGAGGGGCAAGTAATACAAAAGGTTTTAGCTGTGAAAGAATATGTCAGGGCATAGATGGTGTAAATTACTTTCTTGCAACCACGGGTTGATATCAAGAGCAAGGTATGGATTTTTAAGGCACCACCTGGGTAAATACATAGGGCCAGATCCACAAAGAACTTACGCCGGCGTATCTATTGATACACTGCGTAAGTTCTACGATGCGCTGTCGTATTTTTGTTTTGTATCCACAAAACAAGATACGACTGAATGTGGGCTCGAGCCGACTGACGTACGTCTTAGTAAGCCGTCGGATCTTAGGTGCATATTTCCGCTGGCCGCTAGGTGGCGCTTCCGTTGATTTCCGCGTAGAGTATGCAATTTATCTAGATACGCCGATTCTCAAACGTATGTCCGCCCAGCGCATTTTTTTACGTCGTTTATGTAAGGCTTTTTTCGGCGTAACGTTACCCCTGCCTCTATGAGGTGTACGCAATGTTAGGTATGGACGTCGGGACAGCATCGAATTTACGCCGTTTGTGTAAATCATTCGCGAAAAGGGCTTTGCGTAAGTTACGTTCACGTCATCTAGGCATTGAGCGGGCGTAATTTAATTTGAAAATTTGACGTGATACTGAGCATGCGCGCGCATACGCCGTTCGAAAAAAGCGTCATTTACGTGGGGTTATGCTTAGTTTACATAAAACACGCCCCCCTGTTCCTCATTTGATTTAGGCGCGCTTACACCGGCACATTTACGCTACGCTGCCGTAACTTACAGCACAAATTTTTCTGGATAAGGAAACTACTCTCTAAGTTACAGCGGCGTAGTGTATCTGAGATACGCTACGCCTGCCTAAAGATAGGCAGTTCTTTGTGGACCTGGCCCATACAGTGGATATAAAAAGTCTACGTACCCCTATTAAAATGTCAAGTTTCTGTGATGTAAAAAAATGTGACAAATGAGATAAATTCAGTTTAAAAACAAACTGAAGCATACTTCATATGCTGGCACGACTTCTGTATGTGTTTTCTTTGTTGCATAAGCGGGGAGGGGGGCGATTTAAAAAAAAAAAAAAAGTTATTTTTTCTTTTATTTATTTTTATAATATTAAATTGTGTTTTTTTTTTATTTTGATCACTTTTATTGCTGTCATAAGGAATGTAAACATCCCTTGTGACCGTAATAGGTGGTGACAGGTACTCTTTATGGAGGGATCGGGGGGTCTAAACCCCCCGATCCCTCCTTTGCACTTCAACGGTTTTAAAACAAACTGAAATCTTTAAGGGGGATATGGGGAAGTAAAACTAAAATAGCACAGTTGCATAAGTAACTGGCAATGTACCTGTGTTAAGAATTAAGCAATCACATTCAAACTCAAGGTAAATAGGAGTCAGTACACACCTGTAATCATTTAAAGTGCTTCTGATTGACCCAAAATAAAGTTCAGCTGTTCTAGTAGGTCTTTCTTGACATTTTATTTGTCGCATCCTACAGCATAAGCTATGGTCCGCAGAGAGTTTCCAAAGCAGCAGAGGGATCTCATTGTTAAAAGGTACAAAAAGAAGGGTACAAAAGAATTTCCAGGGCATTAGATATACCATGGAACACATTGAAGACAGTCATCATCAAGTGGAGACTCAAGTCATCATCAAGTGGAGACTCAATGCCCCTACTACAGTTTTTATTTTTTATTAATTCCCTAGTGTTCATTCAATTTCCTGTTGAAATGTTCAGTATAGCAAGAGAACATTTTGAGATATATATTTATAATTATTTATTATATTATTGTCACATCTACATGTATTATCTATACACCCAGGTGCACTTTTTGTTTATCTGAATTTTTATTTCTGAATTGTATTTATTTGTAAGATAAACACATTCCAGGTGCACTCTGTTATTTTCTATTATGTGTATGAAAATCAGCGTTTCACATGCACCTGAATCCCGTCTAGCCTGGCATTGACAAGGTAGAATAGAATGTCAATGTTGGCTATTACTAACAACTCATTCTGCCATGTTTCTAGTTTATCTACTTCTTAACTCATACAGTTACAAAGGAACAAAATAATAGTAAAATACCTTTGATATTTAATTCAAAGTAAATAGGATTTTATTTTCAAAGTGCCTAGCAAACTGCACCAGCTGCTTATACTTTCTGTTTGGTCACCAGGAGTAAAGCAAAATACTAGATATTTTGGGTATTGTAAGCATTTGCCTTGGTGATTGGTTAGAGCATTTGATGCTGTCAAATAGGGATGGGAGAGAGTATTTAGCACTGTATAAGTTCCATGTCACAACTTAGAACTTATACATAACTAACTCTCTTTGCTCTTGGAGGTTAGACAGAATGGCAGGCAAGTAAAGGGAAGCATAAACTGCCAGAGGGGCTTCCTACTGTCATGAGCAAAGGAAGAGTTCTCATTAAGTTATTTCTGTTTTGATCAAACATAAATTGGCTAATTTATTAAAGAAGTACCTAGATAATGTTAATTTTTGTGAATATGTTCAAGCTATTTTCAGCTTTAACCCCTTCAGCCCCAGAAGGATTTACCCTCTTAACCCCCCTGGCGGTATTCCCGAGTCTGACTCGGGGTGAGATTTTCATACCAAAAGCGGTAACCCCGAGTCAGACTCGGGCTTGCCTCGCTGCAGCAGCAGACAAAGTTACTTACCTTGTCTCTGGATCCAGCGATGCCACCGCGCTGTGTGAGCGAGCGGGACCTCTATTGATTCACACAGTCTCCTCCTGTGCTGCCGATCTCCGTTCCCTGCGACGTTACGACGCACGGGAGCGGAGAATGGCGCCAAATTCAAAAACGTAAACAAACACATTACATGCAGTATACTGTAATCTTATATATTACAGTACTGTATGTAAAATATACACACCCCCCTTGGCCCTAGTGGTCTGTCCAGTGTCCTACATGTTCTTTTATATAATAAAAACTGTTCTTTCTCCCTGCAAACTGTATATTGTCCATAGCAACCAAAAGTGTCTTTTTATGCCAAAAATGGTTTTAGATCAGCTAGAAAACAGCGATAATAAATTATAATCACTTGCAGAATTGTGCGATAGCGATTTGTGGGGAAATTCGTCATAAAAAAATAAAAATAATGACAGCAGCAATTCTGCAACTGAGCAAATTTCAGTGATTTTGAGTTGATTACATTATTGAATAATTTTTATTAGAATTATATTATTATTTGTTATAATTATTTATAATTATTTATTATATTATAATTTATAATTTTGTTTTTAAAAAAATGTCATACCCGGGATGCCTACTAGTCTCTTGTTTGGTTAGATTTAAGTGAGTTATTCCTAAAAATTACAGACCTACAGTATAAAACACCAAATTTCCTTGCAAATAATGGTACCGCTTTCAGCACCTTTTTTCTGAAAGAATCATACCGCCAGGGAGGTTAATGACAGACCATTTTTTGCGATATGGCACTGCGTCAAGTTAACTGACAATTGCGTAGTCATACAATGCAGTGCCCAAACCAAATTAATGTCCTTTTTTTCCCACAGATAAGGCTTTCTTTTGGTGGTATTTGATCACCTCTGCAGTTTTTTTTTTTTTTTTCACTATAAACAAAAATAGACCGACCATTTAGAAAAAAATATATATATATAATAAATATCCAAAAAACAAATGAAAAAACAAATTTCTTCATCGGTTTAGGCCAATATATATTCTTCTACATATTTTTGTTAAAAAAATCGCAATAAGCATATATTGATTGGTTTGCGCAAAAGTTATAGCTTCTACAAAATAGGGGATATATTTATGGCATTTTAATTATTATAATTTTTTTATCAGGACTGTGACATTGCGGCAGACAGATCGGACACTTTTGATTTTTTTTTGGGACCAGTGATATTATTACAGTGATCAGATCTAAGGGGTTAACACTAGGGGGCGATCAAGGGGTTAAGTGTTCCCTAGGGAGGTGTTTTTAACTGTGGGGGGAGTGGACTGACTGGGAGTACAGAGAGATCGCTGTTCCTGAATCACTAGGAACAGCAGGTCTCTCTCTCCTCCTCTTTTAGAATGGGGATCTGTTTGTTTACATTGACAGATCCACATTCTGGCTCTCTGTGGAGCGATCAGGGGTGGCTGGCTATAACCTTTAAAGCTACCGCTGTACCGGTATGGCGATTCATGCAGCCAAGCCAGCCTGCTGCAGTAAAACTGCAGTGGCTGGTCGGAAAGTGGTTAATAACCCACAATGTACAATAAAAGCTGAGAAAGGTTTTGTTCTTTTGCTCCTGGAAAGTTCAAAATTATGTCATGATAAAAATTAAATACAGTTCCTTAGAAATTTAACATTTATAACATCAATGGTTTCATGTGGTCCACAGACACCAAAAAGAATTGAACTTACACTCTTCAACTCCTATTTTCATGCCTGACCTTAATTTGGGGTAGCATAGAACGGTTCTTAATTTAATCAACTAATAAATAAGAAAGTGGAAAGTATTGAACATACAAGGAATATGTAGATTCATAAATAAAAAACAATGCATAGTAAGAAAGCTGCTGTTGCCACTAGCTAGTTCAAGATGTTCTGCCAGAGTTAGTAAATAATTGCCACTAAGGATAAATGATTTTATGGTTGATTGGTGTATGCCATAGTTTTGTAAATAGGAAAAAAGAGACACACCAACAGATTTTACTGTACAGGAGACATTTAATGATTTTGTGGTGCTACCAACCATGCATCAGTCAATATTATATCACATATTGGAAGAATCGACCACAGTAGAAAGTCACAGTTATTTTACACTGGAACAGAATCATTTAGCCTTGCAAATGTGGCTTCCATTTTATTAACAATGTTATGCTCATAGTTTATTAGAAATCAGGTAGCAAAATACTTTTACTAATTAGCATATACCGTGTCAAGAGTGGGTTCCTGCTTGTCATTATTTGTAAAACTGATGGTTTGTTAATTGAGCAAGATTTTCCAAAGGTCAAAGAGACTTGCTTTCAATATACTAGTGAACAACATGCACTTAAAATATAGTTTAGAAATACAGCAAAATTACAATAATAATTAAATATAACTACAGTATAATCCTATAGTAATAAAAGGAATTCTAAGACAGAAACAGAGTTGCATGTGATACTGTTCCCCTCTTTCCATTTCCAGCCTACCTACCACTCACATGGGACAGTGGCCAGGTCCAAGATAAGTAGCTCTGGCTCTAAATGCCAAATTATGGCTTGTGCCAAATTCTAATTTAACAGGAAATCTGGCAATGAAAAAACGATGAGCTTCATCTGTCACCACGGCAGAGGAACTTGATGTTCTCAATGGAGCACAAATGTGGTGATGTCATAACACTTGTAGTGCATTTATACTTTCTCCAGATCCGTAACTGAAGGTCCATACCTCAGTATGGACCTGGGCTAGAAGAAGAGTCTACAGCATTGCAAAAGTGATTCACCGGTCACAGTTTCAATTTCTTGTAGGCTCCAATGCAAAAAAAATTAGCTTTTTGCATTATTGGAGCATTTATTATATTTTTAAAAAAGGTGTAATTATCCTTACACTCATACCGAGTGAATGTGTATGTGTATTTTAAATGAGTATATAGAACAAAATCAATAGTGATGTATAAATTACTAATTTGTTTGGTCACATACAGTACTGTAGTTGTAAATTTGCAATAATTTGTAATTTCTGTTAATAAAGTATTTTTTAAATAAAGTATAGATCATTGGTTGACACTTTTGGATCTCAGCACATGTGTGTTATCCTTTTAGTACCAATATTTAAGGCACCCAATAAGTTAAAGTATATTTCCACTTTTTCAGGCAAATTTGGATAACACCTACTTAATATTTGTCACGCCTCCCCGTTCACATAGCATAATTAAAAAAAATGCAGCTTTGATTTTTTTAAATGCTCTATTCCTAATCCTCTAGCAATAAAAAAAATCACACACAGTTCTCTTTGTTTATGATGGGGCTGAGCTAATGTGTTTGCCTTAGTTACCCTGTCTATACTGTACAGACAGATCGTCATTATCAACTGTAACTAGATTTAATTGTCTGTCCTAACAAAGGTTTAAAGATTTAGGGGCCAGGTTTCTTGCATTGTATGTTGATGAGGAGTTAGGACAGAGTCACTCTAACATTGTTCAAAAAAAATTGTGCAGTCAGCCATGACACTTTCTCCTGTAAGAAATATAAAAAAGAATGTGTAAATGGGAACACATAACAAACCTATAGTGTTTTTTTTTTATTTGACTGCAAACATGGAAATGTGCGTTCCCTTTAAGTCAGTGTTAGGTTAATGGTTAGATTATTCAAACCCAGGGGGGAGGTTTCACTGCCACCCACTGCTGTCTAATAAACTTTAGCCAGGGCTATCCCCACAGCTGCATGTACACAAAGTGGGGATGCTTGTGACCTAATAAGGCCATGAACAAGTATCCTCACTCCTTTGTGTACATACAGCAGTGGGGCTGTGAATGTCTTGGCCAATGGGCAGCACTAGGCGGGTGTGAGTGAGTGAGTAACTTTTATTGCGCTACAAATGTGAACTAAATCGCCTCAAGGCAAGGCAAGGTGACAGTTTCCTTCTTGGTTTGGTCTGACACCCAATTTGAACAAAACCTGAGCTAATCCATTTTTGGGGGGCAAAGGAGTTATGGGTTAGGTTTTGGGTTTACGGCAACTTTAACAATAACTAAGTCTATGATTAATTGATCAATTTCAACTTGAAATCCAGATTTTTAATATGGTGGGGAATGATTAGAAGTTCTGTCATACTTATATATTTCTGTCTGAGTCTCCGCTATGGACTTTAGCCTCACTACCTGCTCTATGACTGTTATTAGAACAGAAAGTAAGATAAATTGAGAAATTGTATGGTAATCACTAGCACAGAAGGTAAGGAAAACATTTCTTAGTGAGAAAGCCTATTCTGGTGGAATTTCTTTTCATTTTGAGGGGATTCCTCTAATTTCCTTTTGTGTTTCTGACATACAAAGCAAAGAAAATCTTCCAAATGCGGGCACTGAAGAAAAACCCAGAATAAGGTCCTGCCCCCACTCTACTCAAACCTAGACATTTTTTTTGGGTGGGGCTCCACTTTGTAAGTTTAGGGTTTAAGTTTGGAGGAATGGAAGAGCCAAGTGTTAAGGTCAAGCCAACTTGTGGTTGAATGAATTAAAATGGGTTAATATATAGCCTGCCCTAATCTTAAAAGGTTAATTTGAAGGACAAGGTGCAGATTTTGTTATGAAGGAAGTGTTCATTTTGGGGGATTAGGTCAAGTTCAGAGGTTTGGTTTAGCATTAAGTGTTAGGGATGCAAAACAGATTTAGAGGTCAGGGAGATGTGCAGAAACACCTTTTTTTGGTGACTTCTCCATCTGAACAAGCTAATTACCTGGCTCTCACTGTATTCTGAGTCACAAACCTGTAACAAGTATGCATATAAGAGGGAGTAGATAAACTGTCAGTTTTTTTATTGCTGTCTGTGTCCCCGTTTAGAAAATTCACCCTCCCTATTTGTCATATTCTATGTTTTCATCAGAACGAGAACAAATGTAAAATATTTTATTGGGGACACTAGTTCTAGTGACCCTGGTGACAACCAAGGATTCTCTCACTTTGGAGGGATTTCCTCTTATTTCCTGTTTTGGATATAGGGCATGGAGTTGAAGAGAAATCTCTCTAATAGGACACATAAGGCAATATAAAATCCTGACAGGGTGTTATTACCTTCCCCAACTCCATTCAAAAGGAAAAAAATGTTTTGCCTTTAGTTCTACTTCAAACAGTTACAACAACATTTGTTATGGGGTAAACGTTTTCCCAAAATTTCATAAATGGGTTGGCTCTATCATCTAAAACTGCTGGATAGTTTGGTCTGTTAAAATAAAAAAATAAAAATAAAAGACTTTGTGGTCAAAGCACAAGGTAATTATAAAATAAAAAGCCCCCCCCCCCCCAATATAAAAGGAAACCTAATACAGCCACCACATCCAAGAATTGGTAGTTGTGATATAATATTTTTTTATTGTTTTGGGTTTAATACCACTTTAAGGCATTGGATTAGCATGGAAACCAAGAAGTTATAATTTTTAAGCAGAAAGGTCAGCAAAGGGCAGCCTTTATACCCTCTGAGCAATAGGTTTTCTTTACGATACTGTAAGTAAATTGAAATATATAATGTGAAATATCGTTTTAAATGAAAGAACAGATTTTTTAGTCATTGAAAACTTTCATAAGTGTTTGTCTTTTCTTTTCTTTAAATTACTAAAAACAATTATATTCAGCATTGCATCTCACTAAAATGCTCACTAAAAAGCTTCTACACAGAAGATTCCACCATTGTTTACTGATGATACAAATTGTTCACTCTTCCATTATAAAGATTGCTATTTCAGGATTCTGGAAAATTACTGTTGCAAAACTGACATGACTTTGCTAATAAAGTAATTTGAATGGCTTTAAAGGTAAATAACATACATATGTTTAAAAGGCATTTAAATTGCTATTAAAGGATGCAGTCTACTCCAAGTTTATATTGAAAAGTGCAGACATACTTTGTTTCAGTGTCCTTGAAAGCAACATTGTAGAATGCTTTCATGAATTTTATCTTTTTTTTTTTTTTTTAATGAATCCTATTTATGGAGCAGATGTCTTCTGATTGAAGCTCAAGATAGAAATTCCTGACGTGCTTCAAAATAATGACAAACGTCTTTCTGTAGACTCACTTTTTTCTCCTATAAATAGAGAATGAAATAAGAATATAAAATTATTCTACATTTTGATAACATACAGAAGTCTTTATTATTATACCTTTATGAACCTTCTTCACAATTTGGTAAATTAATGCTTTGAATTCAGTATTCCATTTTAAAGTATATCAATTAAGCAAGCCAAACAATTTTCTTTCTTTCGACCACAAGTTGAACAAAAGAAAAATGTTCCACTCCCCATCACCACAGTCAGTGTTGATGGGGGAATCCCTCCCGCTGCACTGTTGTATTCCGACAGCATGAGGTTTCCCAGCCATCATAATACAATTATCAGGGTTGGTGACTATAGCTTCAGGCAGTGATTGTACAAGAATAAAACAACAGGCTGGTTGTACTGAAGTTGATCGATAGATCGACTTCAGTACAACCAGCCTGCCGATTAATGCATCAAATTTAGCTGGTCCCTGCTGAACCAGACATATTTCTATCCTTCTATGACGAACAGTTTATTTCACACATAAATAAACAATTAAAGTAAAACAGCTACTTTTAGTCCCAAACGTGTGTACAGTAACAAAAGTATTACTAATGCCAATACAAACTGTGGAACTACAACCAAAATAATCTTGTGCAATGCTAAAGCAAGGAAAATATAAGACGGCCAAGTAAAACGTAAATATATACTCTGGCAGGTGTTCTACTTGACCATTTTTTTATGCTCATCTTCTGAATTTTATGTGAGTAAGGGTAAATCATACAGTTTTCACAAACAGTTAGCGTCAACAGGTTAATGTAATACATAAAAACTGTACAAACCAAATTTTGTAACAAGTAGTATCATAATAAGCATATAATCATGTAATCCATTTAGTCTTGAATGAAGAGAAGATTCATTCTGGGATGCGGCAGAGTTGACAGGTCTGGTGGGTAAAGCTAAAGGATTGGCTTGATAGATCATGTACGTCTGAAGAATTCTAGCAAATGGCCTAGGATTAAGACAGTATAGGGTGGTTTGAAGCTAGAAACTTGCCAATCGCTGTCAATGTCAAGCGCTGTTGTGACATAAAATTGGTTCTTAAAAAGTGTCTGAGATCATTGGGTTTAATAGGGAGATTGAATATTTCCAAGCATGTTAGATGTCTAACAAGTAATTGTGGATGAATAGGCAAATGGTGTGCGTGGGTAGGTGGTGAATGCACACTGTTTTGAATATTCAGCGTTGTACATAAATAGGTGTACGTTTATGGAGGGAAAAGAAAAAAAAGGAGATGGAAATAAAGGGAGGGGTGAGAGGGTGTTAAGAGGGAAAGAGGGGGAAGGAGAGAGAAAAAGATGGAACAAATTTGAAGGTATTGGGAAGGTACAAACCTCTTATGCCCTGTACACACGATCGGTTCGTCTGATGAAAACAGACCGATGGACCGTTTTTATCGGACGAACCGATTGTGTGTGGACCCCATCAGTGTTTTTCCCATCGGTGAAAAAAAAATAGAACCTGTTTTAAATTTTTCTTATGGTTAAAAAAACGATAGAAAAAAACGATCGTCTGTGGGGAAATCCATCGGTCAAAAATCTACACATGCTCAGAATCAAGTCGACGCATGCTCGGAAGCATTGAACTTCATTTTTCTCAGCACGTCGTTGTGTTTTACGTCACCGCGTTGGACACAATCATATTTTTAACCGATGGTGTGTAGGCAAGACTGATGAAAGTCAGCTTCATCGGATATCTGTTGAAAAAATCCATTGGTTAGTTTTCATCAGACGAATCGATCGTGTGTACAAAGCATTACTCCCCTCCCGTGTTTAGCCATTTGAGTCAAAGACTCCTCTAGGAGTATATTGATGTGGTGTAGGGGGATGCCCTTTGAGGGGTGTGAGGGTGTGAGTCTAAACTTTGTTGGTTGATTGGGAGAGGTTTGAGGTGTAGAGGCATGTAAGCTACTCGGTTTGTGTTTAGTTGGATGGGTATTCTGCAGTGGTTTGAAAGTATGTCCAGCAGGCCAATTTGATCGAAAATTTAGAGTGTATTTCGCTACGTGAATTTGTTCATCCATCTCTGCTATTTTTTTTATCTTATTAAGCCGTTCCTTGATTGTGGGGGGAACAGAGGGTCCCCAGTGTCTCGGGGTGCATTGTTTTGTTGCATTGATCATGTGCAGGGTTAAGGACTTGTGGTATGTTTTGTGTGAGAGGGATAAATGGTGCAGGAGAAATAGAGCTGGTCAATGTTCTAGGTCAGGGATATGCAATTAGCGGACCTCCAGCTGTTGCAGAACTTCAAGTTCCATGAGGCAAAGCAAGACTCTGACAGCCACAAGCATGACACCCAGAGACAGAGGCATGACGGGACTTGTAGTTTTGCAACAGCTGGAGGTCCGCTAATTGCATATCCCTGATCTAGGTTATGGGTGATTATCAGTGAGATAATGTGGTGGACTTCTGTCCAGAATGATTGAATGTGTGGGCAAGACCACAAGATATGTAGCAGCGTGCCTTGTTCTGACTGACATCTCCAGCATTTATCTGTGGCTTCTGGATGATATTTATGTAGTATGTCGGGAGTTCGGTACCAACATGCTAATATTTTATAGTAATTTTCCTGCGTAGAAACGTTAATTGAGCCATTGTGTATATTTTGATAGATGTGTTCCCAGTTCTCTTGTGTGAGCGATAGTGAGAGTTCTTCTACATTGGGCAGACTCAACTATTGTTAGAGGGAATGTCATCAAAGAGTAAAGCGTGCATATTAGATATGAGATGATGCTGCAGGATTTTTTGTGTGCATATTGTTTCAAAGGGAGTAAGTTTTGTGGAGCATGAAGTCTGACTAATGAGCGCAGGTAGTGTGTAATTAGGAGGTATGTCCAGAGAGAAATTGTTTTGTTTTTTTCATTTGTGTGGCTAGGTGGGTCCTGGATAGGATTTTATTGCGATCAAAGAAGTGGTGGGCTAGCACCCTGTCATGAGACCAGTGTTCTTACAGAAAAAGGCTATTCATGCCTGGGGGTTTAACCAAATTGGAGCAAGTGGTCATTGGATGGATGATTACAGACCTTTCTAAAGCAATGCAGAGTGGGGCCAATTAGAGGGTGTATGCGCAGGTCAGATGTGATGTGTCTCTCAAATAGCCAGGGTAGTGTATCCAGGGATAAGGAATTAAATGAAGCTTCTAGGGATACCCAGCCTTTGATTGGAATATACACAACTAATTTAATTATCCTTGAAAGGTGGCATGCTTGGTAGTAATTTTGTAAATCTGGAAGACCTGTCCCTCCTAAGGTAAGGAAAGTTACCTATATGTATCAAACACATTAAAAGGGTGCCTCGTTGATTGATAGGAGTCATCGGCAGATAAATACTACCTCTGCAACCACTGAAATGCATCAGCATCAGCATCTTAGCATTCAACGAGAAGTATTAAGAACGTCCTATGTATTGTGCACAGCATACATGAAAGTGCAAGGTCCTGCCAGGATACATTTTCTGATTGAAGGTCATGTAATTTAGCAATGCATTAGTTAAGGCATTATTGGCTATGTGCCAGAAAAACGAATTTATTCTACCAAGGGAAGCTTTGTCACAACCCCACAGTAACAGTTTATTTGTGTGTTATGTGTGTTTGTATATATACATATATCAGTTCAGGGGTTGGGAGTAGACATGTGCGATTCAGTTCGTAACGAACGGATTTTCGTACGAATTTGTTAGTATTCGTACATACGGATCAATTCGAACATCCGAATAGCTGAAAGTACTAAAACACGAAAATTACGGAATTACGAATAAGCAAAATAACGAACAAGCGAAAATACGAACGTACGATTGGACAAACTTACTAAAATACGAAACAACGAAACAGCAAAAGAACGGAAATTACATCTATAACAAACAATCTGCATTCCGTATTTTAAATCCTTTGTCTGTCTATTTTCTTTCGTATGTTCGTATTTTCATTTGTGTGTTTTGTAAATCTGTTTCTTTGTCTGTTCATAAATTTGTGTACAAACGTTTTTTCGAATGGGCACTGGGCAGTGTAGTTAGTGAGTGATGTATCTTACGTAATATCTTAGCCAATCAGCTTATCTCTTTTGTGCTGAGTCACATTGGACAGTGTAAAGTTTCGATTTATTGAAAAACGTGCTCATTTTGAAGTTTGTTGGCAAAAAGTCCGACCGCGTGTACGGCAGGGCTTAAGAGAAAGTCAATCTTAATATGGATTAGCCGCGTGTTGAAAATGAAACTAAAATACGAGATTGCGAATGACCGCGCCACAATGTATTTACGAAAGCACAAAATTACGAATCCATTAGCGAAAATTATTATCTAACAAAATTTCGAATTTTGAATCAACGAAAATAAATTAGACAGAATTATGAATCATTCAGTATCAACAAAAATAAAACTGTTACGAAAATATGAACGGGTCTGAATAGGAAAACTTGCGTCTTATGAAAGCTACGAATCTTTACGAATCTACGGAATGAGACGAAACAAAACAAAAAAAAAAAACATTTTTTGTTGTGCACATTGGGAGGCTGGTTCAGACTTTTACACTACTTTTGTACTCATTAACCACTTCCCGACCGCCGCATGTATATGTACGTCCACAGAATGGCACGTACAGGTACGTCCTAGCCTTTCCGCGGGTCAGGGGTCCGATCAGGACCCCCCCCCCGCGGGAGCGATCCGGAACGACGGCGCGGCTATTCATTTATAGCCGCTCCGTCGCGATTGCTCCCCGGAGCTGAAGAACGGGGAGAGCCGTATGTAAACACGGCTTCCCCGTGCTTCACTGTGGCGGCTGCATCGATCGAGTGATCCCTTTTATAGGGAGACTCGATCGATGACGTCAGTCCTACAGCCACACCCCCCTACAGTTGTAAACACACACTAGGTGAACCCTAACTCCTACAGCGCCCCCTCTGGTTAACTCACAAACTGCAACTGTAATTTTCACAATAAACAAGGCAATTTAAATGCATTTTTTGCTGTGAAAATGACAATGGTCCCAAAAATGTGTCAAAATTGTCCAAAGTGTCCGCCATAATGTCGCAGTCACGAAAAAAATCGCTGATCGCCGCCAATAGTAGTAAAAAAAAATAATTAATTAAAATGCAATAAAACTATCCCCTATTTTGTAAACGCTATAAATTTTGCGCAAACCAACCGATAAACGCTTATTGCGATTTTTTTACCAAAAATAGGTAGAAGAATACGTATCGGCCTAAACTGAGGAAAAACATTTTTTATATATGTTTTTGGGGGATATTTATTACAGCAAAAAGTAAAAAATATTGCATTTTTTTCAAAATTGTCGCTCTATTTTTGTTTATAGCGCAAAAAATAAAAAACGCAGAGGTGATCAAATACCACCAAAAGAAAGCTCTATTTGTGGGGAAAAAAGGACGCCAATTTTGTTTGGGAGCCACGTCGCACGAGCGCGCAATTGTCTGTTAAAGTGGCGCAGTGCCGAATTGTAAAAACGCCTTTGGGCATTTAGCAGCATATTGGTCCGGGGCTTAAGTGGTTAATTGTGCATTGATTTACTTGCCCAAGCCAGCTTAGTTTAGCTGACTGCAAAGGAGACACACTGTTTTTTTTGCACACATCACAGGCTTAAAGTGGAGTTCCACCCATTTAAAAGTCAGCAGCTACAAAAAGTGTAGCTGCCGACTTTTAATAAACAGACACTCACCTGTCCCACAGTCCAGCAATGCGGCCCCCTGAAGCCTCGCTTCTCTCCCCCTCCTCTCTGCGGAGTTGGCATTGCAAGTGTGATGCGCCCTGCTGTAGTTACAATAAATGTAGCAGTGGCTTTTCAACACAGTGAGCTATTGCAGCAAAGACAGCTAGGACAGTGCGCTGGTTTAAACTAAAAAGCTTCAGTGATGTCCTGTTTTGTCATTCCCAAGTGAAGAGCTGTGGTTGCACAAGCATTAAGTCCACTATGCTGGCATATACTGTAGGAGGTCACAATGGCTACATTCTGTTCAGTTGCTCAGATCTGTATGGCCCTGCAGCATTTATTTAAAAAAAAACAGTGCAGTGAAGAATAATACATTTACCAATGTTCAGCAGAATGTTTGGCCTAGTCTATTTTATGGTGTCAAACACATTTCCAGTAATGTGTTAAAGAGAATCATCTCCTAGCTGTGTATAATAGTAATTTTATTAAATATAATTTTTTAATCCAAAGAACTGCTTCAAGAGAGCATCTGGAAACAGATGAAAGTCCAAGGACATTGATGAGTCAAAGGGCCCAGGGTTCAGTTTCAGAAGGATACAGCAAACTTCAAAGTAGTTGAAATCAATGGGAGCCAAATCTGTCAAATTGAAAATGCACATTTTCTGGGCTAATAAGCAGGGGGTGGAAAAATAACATCTGGGTGGGCATTGCCCAGCCAAAACTGCACATGCACCGCGCATGCGCAGAATGGAGCCACGGCTGAGTTTATGATCAGCTGTTGCCAAGACTAGTTCATGTAGGAGAGGGGCAGATATTTACATGAAGGGGGTGGGTATTTCAATGATGGGCAGTGCTGGGGGCAGAATTTTTATCGATGCCCAAAAAATTTGCTAAATAAATCTTTATCTAATATAGAAAAAGCCACCCTTCAATTGACTAAACATGCCCTGCAAGCTTTCAAAATAAATAGCAGATAAAGTTTTCTTTAGCAGAATCGTTTGGCCATTGATAAAAATTCTGCCCCAGCACTGCCTTTTATTGAAAAATCCGACCCCTTTATGTAAATATCTGCCCCCACATACATGAATGGGCCTCGGCCACACAAAACAACAGCTGATCGTAAAGTCAGCTGTTCTGCAGCTCCGTGCGGGGCATGCGCAGTTCCCCCTGGGCATTATTCGGAACCCAGACATTTCTCGACTGAACCCCGGTCCCACCACCTCTTTAGGGCTTTAAAATTCTGGGAGGTGGGGCGGGGCTTTTGGCCATGTGACCGCCCTGATTCACCATGAATTCCCATGATCAAAAAAACTCCTCAGTGCATGCAGTGATCGGAAGGTTATTGTTAGCCGCTGGTCACTGTGTCAGGAGCATGCACCATGCGCACTCTTGGCACAGATCTATTGGCACTATTGCATGCAAATATGTGGCCCCTCTGCACCAGGGCCTGGCTGCCAAAAGACCGCATATTTGTGAGCACTCGGCGCCAACAGGTTAAAAGCCAGGAGCAGTGGTTTAAATGCTTGAACTAAAGTATTAAAAATGCATATTTATTTAAATAACATGTCTTGAGGTTCCCTATTCCTGCCTGTAAGGGGTTTATCTCTGTGATGTACAGAAAGTGCTGCAGCACTGATATTTAAAAAGGAAAATGTGTTTAAAATTGCTGTAAAATTATATTTTGTTCCCCAAAAATACATTTTGTGTATTTTGGGGAACTTCCGAAGGGGTCTATGTGCATTTTTCCTAAATGTCACTTTTGCTGTCACTTTTGCTGTAGTACACCCTACATCAGAATGAAAATAAATTAGCATAGAGTCCCCCTAAAATTCACACCGTACCCTTTGAGTCAGATATGAGTTTTAAGGGGAATAGTCAAACAAATTAAATGCATAGCTTCACCCTAAAAACCTATTCCCCACCACCCTCCCCCTCCTGAACCACACCAGAGCACATGCCCTTAACATGATGGTTTCTCCTAGCAAACCCATTTTTCTCCATGATAAAACAGACAAGGGACTCTTCCTCACAATAGCTCTCATCAGCCATCTATAGGAAGGGGCGGGGAAAGCGGTGACATCATTGCCAAAATTTGGTCATTATTTTGTTATTGCCCAAATATAGCCATGAGACCATATTTAGCCAATGACATAATCATTGCGATCTCCACCCCTTTGCTTAAATGGCTGGAGTATCCCTGCAATGTATGTGAATTAGGAGGGTGATGTCAGTAGTTCGTAAGAATGCAGAAGATGCAAGCACCGTTGATTCCTTCGTAACCATTGACAGCCAGAAGCTGTCACATTTGTCCATGCCAAATTCCCTAAACTTTCAGTGTCCAAACTTACGAGGTGTGTCTAAAAAGTTAGGCGAATGGTCCAATATCTCAATGGCAACATGGGCTATCCAGAGACACGTCAAGAAGCGTCACCTAGCTTGGCGTACATGTAAGCATCAGGGTAAACCTGCTGTGGTCAGTCAAACATAGTCAGTGTGAGAGGTAGGGTCACAGTGCAATGTAGCAACGAGTGAACATCAAGTTCTTCTACAAATTGGGGAAAATGGCAATAAAGATGCAGAAAGTGTTGGTTCAAGTGAATGGGATGAAAGTAAAGGAATGTATGGACAGCCGCACTCCAAAAATCTTAAAAAAGACGTGCCCTTTATTGGTAAAGGAAAAAATGCACTACAACAATCAGCACACAGTGGGGAAAACAGCTGACGCCTTTCGCATTGATCTTCAATGCTTAGTCATAGCTATGACTAAGCATTGAAGATCAATGCGAAACGCATCAGCTGTTTTCCCCACTGTGTGCTGATTGTTGTAGTATTCCTTTATCTGCATATCCTGTGCATTGCCGGCACCCGTTTGGTTCTTGAGTGGACAGTGATCACCTTAGGTGTGCTCACCTGGAGCGGCAGTTTCCTTACCTGAATGGGATGAAAGCCGTGAGCAGAAAATGTGTTTATGACTGGTTTAAATGCTTTTGCAGCGGGAAGGAAATAACTGAGGATGAGCCACGTTCTGGTTGGCTATCGACAAGCAGAACCCCAGATATAATCGAGCGAGTGAGACAAATGCTGGCACAAGATCGTGACTGACTGAGGAATTGGCATTAGCAAGAACGCAGTGCGCACACCATCGTCCACGAATATTTGTTCCCCCGGTTGTGCAGCACAAGTTGACAGAAGAACAGAAAGCAAAACTGATGGGAAAACTCTGGAGAATTCATTACCATGTGTGACCAGGATCCATCCTTTCTGCAAACCACCGTCACAAGGGGATCAGACCTGGTGTCACCAGTTCGATCCAGAGTCCAAGCAGCATTTCCATGACCCAATTACCTGCTTGAAGTGTATCATGAAAGGTGCACGTTTTGCATGACGGAAATCCAAGAATGTGTGATAGCGGTTCTGCGATCGATTCCTAAAAAGTCGTTTGCTGACAGTTTCCAGAAGCTTTAAGAACATTTCCAGAGGTGTGTTTTGAAGGATGGTGTTTATTTTGAAGTCCGATAAAGGTCATTTATTTCTATCTTCTGTTCTGTTTGTTTTCTGATACCATCCGCAAAATGTTTTAGACAAGCCTTGTAAGTTACATTTGAACCAAACAATTAACTCATCCCTACCTCTGAAAATGCTATTTGCCTGACTGTATTGCTGATCCACTATCTTCCGAACTTTCTGAGTGACAGGAACAAGCATTGGAAAGTAGGCTGGTTAGAGTTAAACTGAAATGAGAGAAGGCCATATTCTGTCCAAATAGATAGATAGATTGATTAGGAGCCTGGATATAGTCATTTTGTTCAAACTTTAAAGTAGGTCCAAAGTCATGCAAGTGCAATCTAAACTAGCTTGATTAATTAAGAGATGTGCCAAAGGTTTCCTACTTGAAATTTACATAGATGCATGCCCTAAGTGTTCATGCATTATTCATTCTAAAAGAAAAGAGCAGCATATGCTTGGATTTCTGTAAAATGTGTCAATCATTTGTCTGAGTTGATTATACATCATAAGTGAATGGACAATGTTGTTAGTGATTATTTAGCAGAATCTGTATGTTTTATCCAGAATATGTCTGCTGCCAGGGGAAATACAGGAAACACTGTGCTCTAAAGAAGAATGCGGTAAAAGAATTAGCTAGATTATAGAAGCAGAACATAAGTATTAATGGCACGGCCACAAGCAGTTATGAGCCATTAAAACTACATAAAGCCTTTTTTCTGCATCCCTTGTGCTTTTACTTAAAATAACAGACCAAGTATTTTTTGCTTTATTTTATTAAAATGACAGTTGAGTCATTTTTTTATATTCTTGAGCTTACCGGGCCAATGCTCTTATTTTTAAAACTTTTAATACACACAATTCTTGCTGCATGTTTCAAATGACAGAGATTTCAGTTGAAAAGTTGTGCTTTGAATTCTCTTCCGCAAGCACAATGTGAATTATTCACAGTGATAAGAATTTGTTGACATCACAAAAACTGGTGTTTGCATAATTTAAGTTTAGCATTGAGAGCTCCAGCACAACAATTATGAGACTTGTCTAAGTTGAGATTGAAAATATGAAATAAAGCCAACTCAGGAATGTTAATAGAGTTGTTATTTGTTCTTTGTTTTCAATAGCCCATTAGCTATGGCTTAATAAATATTTGGTATTGTGCTTTCAAACAGTAGAACAGCTGTATGTCTGCAGAATAAAACATACTGATGATCTATTGGAAGATTAAAGCATTCACATCCTTATAAATGATAATGCTTTAACTTAGTAGCAAGTTTTTCATACAGAAGAGAAACTTCAGCAAAATGCAAATTGATTCCATATAAAGGGAGTCTAAGTGTTATCCCTGTAAATCTTTTACATTGATTCAACTTTAATATACAGCTCTGGTGTATGTTTAATTAATACTTATGTTGAGTTATTATTCTACTGGTTACCTGAAAGTAATTTTTGTGTTTACTTTTTACTGCCTTATTGCACCATTTTTTTATATGCAGATTTAAAGATTCTCCCTTTAATGCCCAAGCTAGACTAGTACTACCCATCAATATACCTGCTGAACAGAGGCTGACATAATGATAAGTCAACCCTGCATTTGGGTTGATTTACTAAAACTGGAGGTGTGCAAAATCTGGTCCAGCTCTGCATAGAAACCAATCAGCTTCAATTTTTGTTTGTCAAAGCTTAAAGGAACAAAATTAAAGCGGGAGTTCACCCGAATTTTTTTTTTTTAACATTAGATTGATGCTCATTTTGTCAAGGGGAATCGGTAGTTTTTTTTTTTAAATCGAAGCAGTACTTACCATTTTAGAGAGCGATCTTCTCCGCCGCTTCCGGGGATGGTCTTCGGGACTGGGCGTTCCTATTTGATTATCAGGCTTCCGACGGTCGCATATATCGCGTGTCACGAATTGCCGAAAGAAGCCGAACGTCGGTGCGACTCTATACGGCGCCTGCGCACTGACGTTCGGCTACTTTTGGTAAATCGTGACGCGATGTATGCGACCATCGGAAGCCTGTCGAAAGCCTGTCAATCAAATAGGAACGCCCAGTCCCGCAGCCCATACCCGGAAGTGGCGGAGAAGATCGCTCTCTAAAACAGTAAGTACTGCTTCAATTTAAAAAAAAATACCTGATTCCTCTTGACAAAATGAGCATCAATCTAATGTTAAAAATTAACTTTTCGGGTGAACCTCCACTTTAAGTCAGAAGCTGATTGGCTACCATACACAGCTGCACCAGATACTGAGTGCTCTAGTTTTAGTAAATCTCCCCCCATTGCGTGTATTCAGTCTAAGCAAATTGTTTGACATACATTAGCAGGGAAAAAGAGTAATGTATATTCAACATACAGCATGATTAATACAGTATTAGGCCTCGTACACACGATAGGTTAACCAGAGGACAAAAGTCTGATGGACCGTTTTCATCGGTCCAAACCGATCGTGTGTAGGCCCCATAGGTTATTTAACCATAGGTTAAAAAAAGCCAACTTGCTTTAAAATTAACCTATGGATTCCTAACTGATGGGAAAAAAAGATCGTTAGTAGGCACAACCATCGGTTAAAAATCCACGCATGCTCAGAATCAAGTTGACGCATGCTTGGAAGCATTGAACTTCGTTTTTTTCAGCAGGTCGTTGTGTTTTACGTCACCACGTTCTGACACGATCGGCTTTTTAACCGATGGTGTGTAAGCACGACAGACCATCAGTCAGCTTCATCGGTTAACCTATGAAAATGGTCCTTCAGACCATTCTCATTGGATGGACTGATCGTGTGTACGAGGCTTCACAGTATCACTTAAACATGTTTTATTCCTTCATTACTAATCATTACTATTCTTTGTCCTGTAGTGCTGACCGGTTTAATACTGACAAACAGCTGTGTATGGGCAGCACTGTAGTTAAGATATTTGCTTTTATGTGTCTTGTCTCATGCTGATTGCTGGCGCAGAACTTGGTGCTTCAGTGACACTAACTCTATAAATGTCACTGTGAAAGATAATAACTATGGCACAGATTCACGTAGAATCGTGGCGGCATAACGTATCGTAGATACGTTACACCCCCGCAAGTTTTCATCGCAAGTGCCTGATTCACAAAGCACTTGCGAGAAAACTTCCGCCGGCAGCCTCCAGCGTAAGCCCGCGTAATTCAAAGGGGCGTGTGCCATTTAAATTAGGCGCTCTCCCATGCCGGACCTACTGCGCATGCTCCCTTTTGAATTTCCCGCCGTGCTTTGCGCGAAGTGACATCATTTTTTCAAACGGCAACGTGCGTAGCGTACTTCCATATTCCCGGACGTCTTACGCAAGAAGGAAACATTTTTAAATTTTGACGCGGGAACGACGGCCATACTTTATACAGCACATACATGTGCTGTGTAAAGTTAGGGCACCTAAAACGACGACTAACTTTGCAACGGAAAACTAGACTAGCAGCGACGTATCGAATGAGAAAAACTGTCGTGGATCGCCGTAACTACTAATTTGCATACCCGACACTGGTTTACGACGCAAACTCCCCCCAGAGGCGGCCGCGGTATTGCATCCTAAGATCCGACAGTGTAAAACAATTACACCTGTCGGATCTAAGGGATATCTATGTGTAACTGATTCTATGAATCAGTCACATAGATACTCTGAGAGATACGACGGAGTATCTGAGATACTCCGTCGTATCTCGGCTGTGAATCTGGACCTGTGTTGTTAGTAAACAGTGGCCATGCTGTCCTTGCTTGTGTGTGTGTTTCTTTTGGATGACCAAGTTTTCTCCTACAATCAAAAAAACATCATGGTAGTGTAGATTGCCTATAAACAATGTGGTCATATTGGGTGCATGCTTTTATTATGAACACAGTAAAAACATTTAATTTTATTCACTTTTGGCTCCAGAGATTAATATACATGTTTCTTGTATACTTTGCAATGAACTGTATATCATGTCAATACTTTAAATACAGGAACTAAACACATATTCACAAGGCTACAGCAACCTCTTTTGATAGCTGCAGAGGATATTTGGAGTCACAGATTTTTTTCTCATTGCCTTTTTTCCCTGTAGCTGCACATAGTCAATATATTAATCACCCACCTATGGCCAGCTTTAGATATACCAAAACCATGCAATAAGAGGACAAACCTAAACCATCAATTCAATTTGTATCAAATCACACAGGCCATTGGACTACATAATTGATGGAAGATCTAAAGGAGATTGTATAATCAGATGGTTAATGTATGGTGAGCTTAAGTGTGATCATTACTGGGTCAGTTAACTCTGCAGTTAAATCTTTACACACACAAACACAGTAAATGCCGCTATGTGTTTTAATGAAAACATGCACCGCTTCCAGCATCTGCTGTAGAATCTTAAGAGATGTCTGTGACACACGCTGCCACACCCAGACAGAAATGTACCAAGTTAAACATATGGTAGCTTTCTTCAAAGAGGCAAGGGTTCTTTAATTTCTTATTTAAAGGCGTTCCGCCCACGCATATTGTTAAATGACAATCGGGTGGAAACCCTATTGTTCTGGAAGGTCAGCATATGATGTCCTCCTGAGAATGGGTGGTGCTCCTGTGAGATCTGTCACCTGCTGTGTCCACCAATACCATTCCGGTACCATGTGACTGCTGTGACCAATCACCGCAGATCACATGACAGTTGTAAATGAAAAGAAAATAGGAAATAGGCGCCGCTTACGTTAAGACTGTAATTGTTTAATAGCAAAATTGTATTAAAAACTTACATTGACAATTCTTTAAAAGGGCACAGTGGAGTCCAGTGTAACCGTCATATCTCAGCCTTGGCTGTCAGCAAAAGTTAGTCCTTTTTTGGCTGTGTGTAGCCGGCATCCTGTCCACCAGGGATCTCTCGGGCGGGGACCAAACCGAGGTCTGGAACGCAGCTAGCAAGTCACAGGAGAGGGCTGAAACGCAGCACGTGGTGAGATGATGTCACGGACGTAATAGCGACACGTTTCAGAGCGTGAGCTCTGGGGAGATGGTGACATTGCATGCTCCTTTGTCAAGTCAGAGCTGTAGTTCCTTAGTGTCAGCAGCACTCATGCAGCCCCAGACCATGACACTCCCACCACCATGCTTGACTGTAGGCAAGACAAACTTGTCTTTTTACTCCTCACCTGGTTGCCACCACACACCCTTGACACCATCTGAACCAAATAAGTTTACCTTGGTCTCATCAGACCACAGGACATGGTTCCAGTAATCCATGTCCTTAGTCTGCTTGTCTTCAGCAAACTCTATTGGGGTTTTCGTGTGCATCTTTAGAAGAGGCTTCCTTCTATGATGACAGCCATGCAAGCCAATTTGATGCAGTGTGCTGCGTATGGTCTGAGCACTGACAGGCTGTCCCCCCGCCCTTTCAACCTCTGCAGCAATGCTGGCAGCACTCATATGTCTATTTCCCAAAGACAACCTCTGGATATGACGCTGAGCATGTGCACTCAACTTCTTTGGTTGACCATGGCGAGGCCTGTTCTGATTGGAAACTGTCCTGTTAAACCGCTGTATGGTCCTGGCCACAGTGCTGTAGCTCAGTTTCAGGGTCTTAGCAATCTTCTTATTGCCTAGGCCATCTTTATGTAGGGCAACAATTCTTTTTTTCAGATCCTCTGTGAGTGACCAGTATGAGTGAGAATGATAACACCAAATTTAACACACCTGCTCCCCATTCACACCTGAGACCTTGTAACACTAACAAGTCACATGACATCGGGAAGGGGAAATGGCTAATTGGGCCCAATTTGGACATTTTCACTTAGGGGTGTACTCACTTTTGTTGTCAGCGGTTTAGACATTAATGGCTGTGTGTTGAGCTATTTTTAGGGGATAGCAAATGTACACTGTTATACAAGCTCTACACTCCCTACTGTAGCAAAGTGTAATTTCTTTAGTGTTGTCACATGAAAATATATAATAAAATATTTACAAAAATGTGAGGGGTGTACTCACTTTTATGAGGTACTATATATACCATAGTTCCTACAGACTAAATAATATACACTAATTTGGGTTTTTTCACCAAAGAAATGTAGCAGAATACACGTTGGCCTAAACAAAGAAACAAAGAAAAACATTTTTTTTTCTTTAAAATGCTTGGCCGTTTTTAGTTTATTTAGCAAAAAAAAAAACTGTGGTGATTAAATACTACCTAAAGAAAAGCTCTATTTGTGTGAAAACAATGATAACATTTCATATGGGTACAGTGTTGCATGACCCCGCAATTCTCATTCAAATTGTGACAGAGCTGAATGCTGAAAATTGGCCTGGTCAGGAAGGGGGTAAACGTGCCTGGTGCACAAATAGAAAATATTTGCAGAAAAAGAATATTACAAAACAGACAATATCAACAGCAAAATAAATAAAATTAAGGTGAAAGGTACAGTACTTAGAAAGCTTTCTTGATCTTTGGTTCCTGCGTAGGGTCAAATCTACTTCAAAGTGATCTGACAAAGTCACTTGTTCTCTTATAAATGAAGATCTTTCCAGTTTCTAAAAAGTACATTTACAGAAATTGCATACACAATCAAAGGGTTTGAGGGGTGTGCTGAGGGATGTTGAAGGGTATTGATGTGTTATATGATGCTCCAGTGGACACTCCTTCAATGTCACCATTTTAATCTCTATGAACATTTTTAGTTGATTGACAATCTGAAAACAGATTATTGAACATAATTAAATTATGATTTGTAACTCACCAAACATCATATGAATTTTATGTATGTGTTCCTGAGAAAGGTAGTGAGTCCCATCAGATTTCTGCTCCTATTAATATACAGTAAGTGTGTTTGGTATCTACCTGATCAATGTTTTCCATTACAGTATGTTTATGTAAACACTTATCATGAATATAATTTTATCATATCAGGGGTTATAGATTTTATGTAGCATGTGAGAGCTAGAGATGTTTGAAATGGCAATTTCTGGTTAAGTAAAGCCAGACTCACAAATGTATATTGTGTCAAAATGATTTAATGGCACTCAATTAAAGGTCTCTGGCTTATAGGAGATTTATAACGACCGAAACTGATCAGGATGCATTAGTCTTTTTAGGATTCTACTAGGCTTTTTTGGCACTGCAATTTTTTTAGAACGGGGCTTATAATTAGAAATCATATGAGGCTTCTGTACTGTTTATTCAACATGATCTGCTTTTAATGAAAATAAATAGTAAAAAGAGGCAGACATTGGGTAAAAAACAGATTTTGGGTGCACTGCTGTGTAAGAAAAAAAATCTGAAGCCTCGTACACACGACCGAGGAACTCGACGGGTGAAACACATCGTTTTCCTCATCGAGTTCCTTGTTAGGCTGTCGAGGAACTCCACAAGCCAATTTTCTCCATTCCCATCAAGGAAATAGAGAACATGCTCTCTTTTTGGCTCGTCGAGTTTCTCGACAGTTTCCTCGACGAAAATGTACACACGACCGGTTTCCTCAGCAAAAAAATATCTCCCAGCAAGTTTCTTGCTGGTTTTTGCCGAGAAACTCGGTCCTATGTACGAGGCCTGACTAGTGGCTGAGATCTCCAACTGGCTTATTCTATGCCAGCAACATCTCAGGAACTACAGCCCATTAACTGCTCTAGGAGAAGAGGCTCATCAAAAAGAGAAATCATAGATATACATATTGGTGTGGTGTGCACAGCAGTTTAGAGACTAGGGGCCGGATTCAGATACATTGCAGTATCTGCCGGCACGGCGTAACGTATTTCAGATACGGTACGCCGCCGTAACTTTGGGCGCAAGTTCTGTATGCAGAAGTAACCCTTAGTTACGGCGGCGTAATGTATGTGTGGCGGCGTAAGCCTGCCTAATTCAAATGGGGGTGTTGTGGGCGTGTTTTATTTAAACTTCCCTTGACCCCGCGTATTTTACGTTTTTTGTGAATGGCGCATGCGCCGTTCGTGAAAGAATCCCAGTGCGCATGCTCGAAATTACGCCGCAAAGCCTCATTGGTTTCGACGTGAACGTAACTTACGCAAAGCCCTATTCGCGAACGACTTACGCAAACAATGTAAATTTTTCAAAACTCGGCGCGGGAACGACGTCCATACTTAACATTAGCTACGCCTCATATAGCAGGGGTAACTTTACGCCGGAAAAAGCCTAACGTAAACGATGTAAAAAAATGCGCCGGCGGGACGTACGTTTTTGAATCGGCGTAAATACCTAATTAGCATATTCCTTGCATAACTATATGGAAGCGCCATCCAGTGGTCAGTGTAAATATGCAGCCTAAGATACGATGGTGTAAGACACTTTCGCCGATCGGATCTTAGGGAAATCTATGCGTAACTGATTCTCTGAATCAGGCGCATAGATACGACGGCCCGCACTCAGAGATACAACGGCGTATCTCGTATCTGAATCCGGCCCTAGACCTACATTGAATGGCTGTTAAGGGGCTATTGCATTTTTAATGTGTACTTATTATTTATTTTTTTCATTTTAACCACTGAATTTACTTTATACCAAAATCAGTGTTTGTATAACAACAGTATTATGTCGCGTACACACGACCGTTTTTCATGACGAGAAAAATGCTCCAGAGCATTTTTCTCTACGAGAAAAATGGTCGTTAAAAATTTAGAACCTGCCCCTCTTTTGTCTCGTAATTTTTCATGCTGTTCTATTTCACGTCGTGAAAAACGATCGTGTGTAAGCTTTAACGAGGGGGGAAAAATGTGCATGCTCAGAAACAAGTTATGAGACGGGAGCGCTTGTTCTGGTAAAACTAGCGTTCGTAATGGAGATAGCACATTCGTCACGCTGTAATAGACTGAAAAGCACAAAGACTCAAAAGCGCGAATCGTCTCTCACCAAACTTTTACTAACATGCGGTAACACGAAATCAGCAAAAGCAGCCCAAAGGGTGGCGCCATTCGAATGGAACTTCCCCTTTATAGTGCCATTTTACGTGTTGCCGTACTGTTGTACGTCACCGCACTTTGCTTGAGCATTTTTTTTTTTACGATCGTGTGTATGAAAGGCAGGCTTGAGAGGAATCACGTCGAGAAAGACGTCATTTTTTTCCATGACATGAATAACGGTCGCGTGTACGCGGCATTACACAGTGATCTTCCTGTGGCAGGGGATGATATGAATTTGTAATTTTATGAATTAATGGCTATATAGCTGAATATAAATTTACAGAAATATGTAAATAAATTAAAGGTATTGGTGCAAAAGTAAAAAAGGTTAAACATGTATAATTTATAATACATTGAATGGCAATAATTTTAGTACTTTTCCTTGGGTAAATAAATAAAAATTATATATATTTTCAGTAAGTGTAGATTTGTTGGCTTTATTTGGAAGAAATTGCAGTTCATGTCGCTTGGCTATTGCAAAACATTTTCAGACTGTACGTTAATTGTAATGCAACATGAAGGCTAATTTAACTCCGTGGGAACCTGTAAATTTGTGCATTGTTTTTCAGAAGTTAAACCAGCATAACGGCCTAAATGGTTATTTTACCATAAGGAGTACAACATAATACATCTAATTTCATACCAGCAATCAAATTAAATTTGTTTTCAAAGGGAGTTATTTTTTATTGCCTGCTGAGATTCTGTAGAAAAAAAAAAGGTCTAAAACTTTTCCTGAAAGTCATAGAATGTGCGATCCTTTATGGTGAATATTGCACTGCGGCCCTAGAACATATGAGTCAGATTGTATACTAGGTATACAATAATATGTTTTATAGATATAAACAGATATTAAGAGCTTGAACAAGGTTAGGTCTATATTTTCTTCATTATATTTTTGATTGAAAACATATTTTATACCTTTTTTTGTCAATCAAATATGAAAAATGGTATATGAATGTTTACATTTCCAGCCAGCAGGTGGCCCATTTTACATGTTTACTTGCCTGTTCTTAGCTGTTGTGCTAAAAAAAAAGCTCAAATTTACACATATAAATTAATGTTCAGATAAATTACTAATAAGGGAAACCTTATTTGGTTTTAGTCTTTCCTACTTTGGGTTTTATGATTTTATATTTGACACATGGGAAGCAAGATAAAGGAAAAAGCTTGGTAGAGTAGGTATCAGAATTCATAAGGTTGTAGATAAACTGAAAGAAACAATAAAATTGCAAGTCTTATATACAGTGCCTTGAAAAAGTATTAATACCCCTTGAAATTGTCCACATTTTGTCATGTTGCAGCCATGTATTTTATTGTGATTTTATATGATAAATCAACACAAAGTGGCACATAACTTTGAAGTGGAAGGAAAATGATAAATGGTTTTCAACATCTTTTACAAATAAATATCTGAAAAGTGTGACGTGCATTTGGATTCACCCCCCCCCCCCCCCGAGTCAATACTTTGTAGAACCACCTTTTGCTGCAATTACAGCTACAAGTCTTATTGGCAATGTCTCTACCAGCTTTCCCCATCTAGAGAGTGACATTTTTGCCTATTCTTCTTTGCAAAATAGCTCAAGTTCTGCCAGATTGGATGGAGAGCATCTGTGAAAGATAAAGTATATGTAAACTCTAAATGAATTACATTTAGTTTGCTAAGCTTAAACAATTTTTAAAAATACAAGGATGGTCCACTTTTCTTATTTTCATCCTTTGCTGTATATTAATGCTGCCAATCTTCTGCAACTGATCCTCAGTCACTTCTTGTGTACATGGATGTAATCCAGTTATGGCTGTAGAGTATGTTTTCTTATGGTGACAATAGTGTACCATGCATTCTTAATTCAGCCACATTGGAGGACTATACAGTAGTTCTTTAGATGTTGTTCTGGGTTCTTTTATGACCTCCTGGATGAGTCGTCACCATGCTCTTGGAGTCATTTCTGTAGACCGGTCATTCCTGGGAAGGTTCACCACTGTTCCAAATTATCTCTATTTGTGGATAATGGCTCTCAGATACACATTTGTTTCTAAACTTTTCTTGATTTTTTTTAGATTGTGGCATGATGTGTGAATCACAAGATCTGTTAGCGTGCTTCACTTTGTCCGACAGCTTCTAATTATGTGATTTCTGATTCAACAGGTCTGGCAGTAATCAGGCCTGGGTGTATAATTCAGCATGGGAGGGGGTAATTACTTTTACAAATAGGACCAGGCAGGTTTGGACAGCTTTTTTCCCTTAATAAATGAAATAATAATTTAAAAACTGCATCTTGGATTTACTTGGGTTATATTTGTGTAATATTAAAATTTGTTTTATGATCTGAATCATTTAGGTGGGAGAAATATGCAAAAAAAAAAAAAAATCAGGAAGGGGGCAAATAAAAAATTGCAAGAGGTGTATATTGGTTTGCGCAAAAATGATAGCGTTTACAAAATAGGGGATAGATTTATGGGATTTTTATTATTATTTCCTGCGATTTTTAGTGGGACTGTGATATGTCTGCGGCAGACATATCGGACACTTTTGACCCTTTTTTGGGACCATTGACATTTTTACAGCTATCAGTGATATAAATAGCCACTGATTACTGTGTAAATGTCACTTACAGGGAAGGGGTTAACACTAGATCACTGGGAACAGTAGATCCCTGTCATGTCACCTGTCAGAACAGGAAATCGCCTTGTTTACGAAGGCAGTTTCCCGTACTGCGTCTTTAATAGGCGATGTTGTGTTGCCGGTGGACATCGTGTCTGCCAAACCCACGGGCATGCTCCCGCAGCATGCGAGACCGCCTGCACGAGCCACTGTACAGCTACGGCAATTTGCGCATGAGAGCCGACCTCCCGCCGTATAACGATGGCGGCTGGTCGGCAAGAAGTTAAAGAACGCTGCAGATTTAAAATGCTTTAAAATTATTTTTGAAATATTAGTAACATCTTGAAGCCTTGATAGTGGCTGTGTTTACATATACTTTAAACAAAATGGAATATTACGTATAATTTAAAGTATTGCAAATATATTTGTGATAAAACTTTGCAATTTTTCTATATGACCAGCTCACATTTATGCATTTTTAGTGCTTTATGTTCCATAGGAAAGCATGTTAAAGGAGAAGTCCAGCCTGATCTTTTTAGGCTGGGCTTCTCCTATGGGTCACAGGAGTGCAATTATTTTGCACTACTTTGACCTATTTTCAGAAGAGGGTGGTCTGAAGTCCGCTGTCCACTGACGTCACTGGCATCAGTCGGGGCAGCACGTCATCACGACTTCCAAGTCAAGATCTGACTGCCAACTGCCCTGATTGATGGCAGTCTCAGCCTCTCAGCGAGTCTCTGAGAGGCTGAAACGGCCGCTCCCCGCCCTTCTACTGCTCAGCGCTTCAATGAGCGCTGAGAAGTAGAGCAGAAGCCATGCTGACTGAGTGAGAACCGAGCCATCTGCAGTGTTCATGGCTTGGTTCTCAGTGTAGAGACGCCGGGGGACAGCTGCATCCACTGAGGTAAGTATGAATATGAAAAAAATGTATACTTCTCTTTTAAATGGAGTGTAGTGCAAATCTGCAAAATGCAAAAATCACAAAAAATGCATAGGTGTGAATCACCTTAATGATTGCAGACATCCTTACTGCTAGCTACCCTAAAATGAAGCTTTGTAAAAAATCTGGTGTAATATGCACACTAGATTCTTCTGTAGAGCACACCAAGATCTTTGATTAGTGAGGTATTGTAATGTGTAAACAGAAACCAGCAACCAGAAATTCTGTGGCACTCTAGACAAAGATTCTGACATAATTATCAGTTGTTTTTTTTAAGTTCGCTATAAGCAGGTGTCACATGTAAACCAAAGCTGCAATGTTGTAGAGAAGCAGAAATCACTTTTACATTTTCAAGTCATAGTGTCATCGTCAATCAGCAGTAGAAAGTTATTTAAGTTCCTGTCATTTTTGCAAAAAGCTGCAAAAAAGATGGAGCACTTCACAGTGCTCTGTGCCTGGACAGTGCAGATAACGATTCCACATGACTGTGCCCCCAGCAGATTTTGTATTATATTCTATCATTTCTCCCAGACACCAACAGACTCAGCCGAAACATGATACTTTCATTTAATAAACTGTTGCATGTCCGACTACCGTATTTTGAGATAGACTCTTTTGAACTTTTTTCTTTCTTTTTTTTTCTGAAAGAAAATTCTTTGTGGCATTACTTGTAAAAAGATAAACCTGTAATATTGATTTGACTTACCATCTGCTTTTATCATTTTTATATCTTACTTATTGTGTTCGGTGGAAGCTTCCATTAGAATAAGAGACAAACAAAAATCCGATACACAGCTTTGGATTATGCACAGAAAGCAGTAACAGTTATTGGATAGACAATTCTTTTCTAAACTGACAAAATCACTAACTTGATTATTTAATGTTTGTTTACTGCCGATCTGGGTTATGGTTGACTCTTTGCTGAAGGCTGACAACTGCAAAGGGATTGAACAGCTGGTGTGCTCTGCAATCTGTAGGTCAGAGAGCATCAAGCCTATTATAGAACATTTAAATGTTCTTCATAATGTAGAAAGCATTCACAAAAAAAAAAAAGATTTCTACTCTAAAGTTTGCATTATAGGAGAGTACTTTTAATGTCAGCTTCTTTCAGTAAAAAGGCACATAAAGAGCTAAAAAATCTTTTCCTGTTGGCTGATAATGCAGCCCTAATTGGGAAGTGAAAATAGAGGTTATTAAATGTGCAGAGGCTGGCATACTCTTTGTAATAACCATGCAAATTACAGACATTTCTTAAATACACCACATAGAAAAGGTTGCTTTCATGCTGGCTGGCAGACTGTGTTCAGAGACGAGCAGGAGATGCAGTCAGGTAGAATTTGGGTCAGCACGAACATTAAATTGTATTTTAGCACCTCAATAAAGTGGTCTCTTGGTCAAAATATTTTTCATTAAAGCCCAGCTCCAGGCATAGCCCAAACTCCCTAATAAAACTGTATCCGCCTCCTTCTTCTGGGCCCCCCTGAATTTATACTATTTTACTTTATCTCAAAAAAGTGAGTACACCCCTCACATTTATGTAAATATTTTATTATATCTTTTCATATGACAACACTGAAGAAATTCCACTTTGCTACAATGTAACATAGTGTACAGCTTGTATAAAAGTGTAAATTTGCTGTCCCCTCAAAATAACTCAACACACAACCATTAATGTCTAAAACGCTGGCAAAAAAAGTGAGAACACCCCTAAGAGAAAATTTCCAAATTGGGCCCAAAGTGTCACTATTTTGTGTGGTTGCCATTATTTTACAGCACTGCCTTAACCCTCTTGGGCATGGAGTTCACCAGAGCTTCACAGGTTACCACTGGAGTCCTCTTCTACTCCTCAATGACTACATCACAGAGCTGGTGGATGTTAGAGACCATGCGCTCCTCCACCTTCTGTTTGAGGATGCCCCACATATGCTTAATAGAGTTCAGGTCTGGAGACATGCTTGGCCAGTCCATCACCTTTACCCTCAGCTTCTTTAGCAAGGCAGTGGTCGTCTTGGAAGTGTGTTTTGGGTCGTTATCATGTCTAAGCACTGACAGGCTGACCCCCCACCCATTCCTCTGCAGAAATGCTGGCAGCACTCGTACGTCTGTTTCCCAAAGACAACCTCTTAATATGACGCTGAGCACGTGCACTCAACTTCTTTGGTCGACCATGGCGAGGCCTGTTCTGAGTGGAACCTGTCCTGTTAAATGGCTGTTTGGTCTTGGCCACCGTACTGCAGCTCAGTTTCAGGGTCTTGGCAATCTTCTTATAGCTTAAGCCATCTTTATGTAGAGAAACATTTTTTTTTTCAGATTCTCAGAGAGTTCTTTGCCATTAGGTGCCATGTTGAACTGTCAGTGACCAGTATGAGAGAGTGAGAGCATTAACACCAAATTTAACACACCTGCTCCTCATTTACACCTGTGACCTTGTAACACTAACGAGTCACAAGACACCTGGGAGAGAAAATGGCTAATTGGGCCCAATTTGTACATTTTCACTTAGGGGTGTACTCACTTTTGTTGCCAGCTATTTGAGGGGACACGGTTATACAAGCTGTACACTCACTACTTTACATTGTAGCAAAGTGTAATTTCTTCAGTGTTGTCACATGAAAAGATATAATAAAATATTTACAAAAATGTGAGGGGTGTACTCACTTTTGTAAGATACTGTATATATTACCATTTTGTAATATTTTCAAGTTATCCACATGATGCATTTGTTTTTGTTTTTTCGCTTCTCTGGTCCTGGGTGGTTCGCTAAAGATGCAGCGAGCCGCACAGATGTGATGATTTCTGTGCAGGTCTCTGCATAAATACACTACATATCACAGCACCATGGGGGCACCCCCACAGATTTGGGGCCATTATACCCTGCATTCATAGTGCTAAGCAGAAGACTGATGACACCTTGTGTTGAAAAAGATGTAATACAGGTGACAGCTCTGGTTTGAAAGTGAGTCTTGCATCCATTTTTTTATTTGTAAACTGACTGGTTTAAAAACATTCTCAAAATGTAATTTTGAGTAAATTCTGTGGTGAAATAAATATTTGGACTGCCTACTATTTTTTTCTTAGTACTTTCATTGTCACTGACATAGAATGACTACGCAGATTAAAAAGCCATATTGAAGTCAAAACTCATGATCTGCATGCTTGTTCCACGTTAATGGTTCATAAACAATGGAAGTCACTAAATTAGCATAACAACCAGGTAACTAGCAACTATGGAGACAACAAAGAGGGCATGAGCTCCTTATAGTATTAACTGAGTAGCATGACCAGGTCTTTTAAATGTGATTTTTGACATGGCATGTCAGGAAATAAAACAAATGCATGATAAAATACACAGCATGTCAGATGGCAGTCGAGCAGCATATCATGTCACCTCAGGGCACTGCCCTCAGATGTATTTTAGATCCACTCTAAATGTTATAATGTGAAATCCTGAGCTTGTGTCTACACTGACACTAAAGAACAACAGAGAATAAGATAATAATAGGATATTTTACTGTTTACAATATATAAACAGTTATGTATAAATATGTTTGGCAGTCAGGTTATTTATTTAGAAACAACTGCTGACTAATATTTTAGATAATAATTATTTTCATTGATTAGGGAACTGCCTTGTTTAATTCTAGGCTTGATTGTTAATATAATCACATATAAAGCCATATTTACTAAAGTTTTTACTGTCACTCTCTAGCAAAATGATGCCTGCTTAGTGTGTATGTGGGTGAACTGAGCTAAAAAAAAGTATAATAGGTTGATTGGGTCAACAACATTTTATCTCTTTATACAATTAAGTTCATATAGTCTAATTTAGTAAGTGCTAAGATCACATGTGAAATGTAAAATGCATAAACCTAACGCCATTCTGTTTACTGAGGTCATTCATCTTATTATGTAACATATTGATAGATGAACAGGGTGCTTTTTAAAAAAACATCATCCAAACTGTAACTTTTTCCAAAGCCTATAGAGTGAGTTCTCAGCTGCTAGAGAGTAGATTCTGTACTTACAGCCATTCACATTGCCTTATTAGTTAAACAGTGGCAAAACTCTTTTGGACAAATATTCTAATTTGAGACATCTGTTTGGTACTAAGCACCGAAGGGCCTAATTAATTAGTGCTTTTCATACCGTGTTTCCCCGAAAATAAGCCTGGGTCTTATATTAATTTTGTTACCCAAAAACACACTAGGGCTTATTATCGGGGTAGGTCTTATTCTATCTTGTCTCCCCCCTGCCTCTCAGAAATCCCCTGTGGAAATTCCTAAAACTTACAGCACTGCATATTGCATTATGTGTATGTCTGGAATTCAAATTGTACAACATACCTTCTTAGTGCTGGGAACATCTGTAACCCTTGGAAGCTCTCTTCAAGCACTGCAGAGGGAGGGGGGCCCGATATCCCTCGCTGACAGCTTGCAGAAGAGATGATATCAGCTGATCGCTGCTCAGCTATTCTGTTGCCCGTCTGAGCCCTTATCTCAGCTTTAAGGAATGCAGAGGGAGGGGGGCCCGAAATTCCACCCGACAGCATTCAGAGGAGCAGATCGGCGTAACATCAGCTGATCGCTGCTCGGCATTTTCGTTGCCAGTCGGAGCCCTTATCTCAGCTCTAAGGAATGCAGAGGGAGGGGGGCCCGACATTCCACCCGACAGCATTCAGAGGAGCAGATCGGCGTAACATCAGCTGATCGCTGCTCGGCATTTTCGTTGCCAGTCGGAGCCCTTATCTCAGCTCTAAGGAATGCAGAGGGAGGGGGGCCCGACATTCCTCCTGACAGCTTTTAGAAAAGCAGATCAGCGTAACATCAGCTGAGCGCTGCTTGGTGATTCCGTGGCCCGCCAAAAGTCTCTTCACATCTCTAAGGAATGCAGAGGGAGGAGAGACCGCGATCCCCGCTGGGAGGAGACTGGAAGATAACAGCGCGAGTACAGCTGAGAGCAGAGGGAGGTCAGCGCTATACCAAAAGGTACAACTACACTATACAATACAGTAATAGAGTGGACTCTAGTATTTCCCTGACACTTTAAACTAGGGCTTATTTTCAGGGTAGGGCTTATATTGCAGCCCTTCCTGAAAATCGGGGTAGGTCTTATTTTCGGGGTAGGTCTTACTTTCGGGGAAACACGGTATGTGAGTTGCTCTTTCCCTAAGAGCTCTTTCACACTGGGGCGTTTTTCGGGCGTTTTTTAGGCGCTTTGGCGTTTAAAAAAAGCCTGTAAAGCGCCTGAAAGAAGCCTCATCTGCAATCCCAATGTGAAAGCCCAAGTGCTTTCAGAGGCCTTTCACACTGCCAGCGCCCGAAAAACGCTGGTAAAGCGCTGCTAAGACCCCTTTCACACTGAGGCGCTTTTCAGGCGCTTTGGCGTTAAAAAAAGCTTCCTCAATGGGAAGGGGGCTTTAGGAGCGGTGTATTAACCGCTCCTAAAGCGCTGCAAAGAAGCTGCATGCAGGACTTTTTTTGACGCCCTGCCAGCTCATCGCCTCAGTGTGAAAGCACTCAGGCTTTCACATTGGGATTGCAGATGCAGCTTCTTTCAGGCGCTTTTTTTTAACGCTAAGACCACTTTCACACTGGGGTGTTTTTCAGGCGCTTTAGTATGAAAGCACTCGAGCTTTCACATTGGGATTGCAGATGCAGCTTCTTTCAAGCGTTTTACAGGCGCTTTTTTTAACGCTAAAGCGCTTGAAAAATGCCCCAGTGTGAAAGGGCCCTAAGAGACAGATGCATCATGCCATGTACTGTATTCCACAAATGAAAAAAAAAAATCATTAGACTTGCAAACAAGGTTTAATAGTGAAAAGCAGAAAGTGTGAAGTGTTGTTGGCCTGGGTAGCACTAAAGTATATCTAAAAGCCAAAACCTTTTATGGTTATTATTGGTAGAGTAGTAGAAGGGGAAAAACACACACTTATTTTATTAAGTATGTCTTATTAGGGAGTCTTCCTGCCCTGTAGACACAACAAGTGAGGTGATTTCTTTCCAATGTGAGTGATAGCCCTTCTTAGACAGTTGTCATGGCAACAAGTGACAAATTGGAAGATATCCCCTCCATTTCACTTTTGGTAGCAGCTCACAATTTTGTATTTATCCTTACTTACATTCCCTAGTGATCAGGACTGTAAAAGAGAGCAAATCTCCCTAATGGCGAAAACAACAATACAAAAAAACCTGACAGGATTTCTAACTCCTTACCACTCTATCCAAATTTAAAATAAAATTTTGCTTTTGGGTTTACTTTGTTCTTTCATTTTAGTAATAGACATATATTGTCTCACTCAAAACATGCCACTTTAAGAATGAACAGTTAGCATATACTTTCACTTGTTAGCAAGGTGAGAGATGCATTAATTCAGAAGGAAATGATTCAATTATATATAATGCAGAAAAGACTTAAAATATATGAAAGATCTTTGCATGAAATAGTTGAATCAATTGCTTTCAGAAAGATATTTCAGTAAATTGGTAAAAAAATATTAATAATACTGTTTACAAAATAGTAAACAAATGAATATGGACTTAAATTAACCTCTTTCATACCACGCTATAGCTGATATATTCTGGATGACCTCCTAAGAACGCTCTTCCCATGTGCCCCCTGCGGCACACAACGACAAGTGTCTGTGATCGCTGTGTGCCTTGGACACAGTGGATTACATATCAGGGCAAAGGACCAATCACAGCAACCCTTTACCATGTGATCAGCTGTGCTCACAGCTGGTCACATGCAAACAGACTTGCCATTTATCAGCTCTCCTTTGCTCACACAGACACAGCGTGTAAGGAAAGGAGAACCAATCTGACACGGTACAGTGAGTACAGCATTTACACTTATGATTAGGGCACTGATCATCAGTGAATCCCCATCAGTGCAGTTTATCAATGCCCATCAGTGAGGCCTTATCAGTCCCCATCAGTAGAGTCTCATCAGTGTCCATCAGTACAGCCTCATCAGTACACATCAGTGAAGAAGAAAAAATACTTATTTACCAATTTGTATAAGTGAAAGTAAAAAAAAATAAAAGTAGTTGGATCTGTATGTGCATTATAATTAATCGAAATTAGTCGATTAATCAATTAAAATTTTTTATTTTAATTGAACACAACAATTTTGATCATTAACAGCCCTAATATATATATATATATATATATATATATATATATATATATATATATATATATATATATATGTATTTATATATTTATTTAATTGATTTAAATTGTTTTACATTTATTAAATTGTATTCATTCTAGATTTTTTTTACGCTGTTTCCCCATGTCTAGTTGTGAATCATAGCATTGAGGAAATTGACAATTTAAAATTATCTTGTTTTTTTTTCAAGCATGTGGTTTTGTAGCTTAAACTAATTTATATTTTCATCACTGTTGCCCACATTTCCCTTATATGAATGTTTGTTAGAAGCTCTGCACTGTTTGAGATTAAAAGATCCAACACAGTATAATTTCTTGTCAAGACCTCTAAAAACTCCTTTAAATCGGTGCTGTACTAAATGTACAAGATTTCAATTCTTTGTTGTACAGCAAATCATGGTGGTTAAATGCCCCAATTACCCCAGTTATTACCCTGGTCATATGCAGCCCTTCCCAATGGTTTTAAAAGATACGGTAGGTCTGTACTTTCTAATTAATTATACGATGTCTGTAATATACTTTAGTAAATAATATATCAGTAGATTCACCCATATGTAACTTATTTCACAATATTTCATCATCTATACAAACACCATAAACAAGAACCATCCTTCATACTGACCATCAAATCATTCCTAACATACAGACTACAATGCATTTTCTATTTAACCTGTTTCTCTAAAAGAGAAATGGCTGATAATAATAACAGCCCAATTATGTGAAGAATAAAGCTGTGTTGCAAGTTACACAAACGACATCCTAGCCAAAAGTAGAAATATGGCTCTAAAGATCAACTTTCTATCCAATTTTGAATGTTGATTTCATAGTTTATTTTGTAAAAAAAAAAATACTTCCTTATACTATATAATGTCTGTTGCTTGTCTGATCTATTTTCCCCATCATTTTTGTTTTACCCTCCCTTGTACACTTATTTTAAATATCCGTTCACAAGTCCTAACAACCTTTCCCCTAATCAATGTTCCATTAGGGTTCAAATTGTCTTTAGCATATACAGTAGGTTACACCTTATTGAGATACAATCCCACAGACAGCTTTGTGCTAAAAAATACCCACACTGTGCTGTCACTGGCAAAAGCTGATAATCTGGCAGAGAAAGCAGCTACATAAAGGCAGTCATGCAAGACACTGTGAGTCAGCTGTGCAAATTGTGGACAAAGGTGAGCAAGGCAGCGGAACAGAAATATAACTACCAGGAAAAACTTGTGAAGCATTACAGAATAAAAAATAGCTTTGTGTGTTCAAAACATGCAGTGATTTCCACTACAGGCAGCTATTAAAAGTATCACAAAAATTATACACCCCTTGATTAAAGGTGTTGTAAACCCTTGTGTTTTTTCACCATAATGCATGGGCTAGTACAGAGGTATTGAATAAGGAGACCAAACAACAATTTGATACAACATTTTTATTTAACTTTGGTAAAATTGGCCACGGTGTCATCCATAAAATGTGGGGGCGGGGTTACAAAAATTTTCTCAATAAATAAATTAAATTACAAAAGGCCAAATTGGCTAAACTTAAAACTTTAAAATCAAATTAATTTCTGTCCATCCAGCAAAAGCTGGACGACTACTCCCCCCATACAGACGACCCCATGACTTATTATGACAAACTGACAGGTAAGGGTGGGCGGGCGGGCGATGCTGCTTGTCAGGAGATGTGACTGAGCAAATCGCCTCAGCCTCTCCCTTATATAGGCTCGTCCAGTGCGGGTTTTACCTCACGCGAACGGACCTATCAGAGAAGGGGGCTGCCGCAGCTGACCAATCAGAGGCTGTTACTACCCCAGAGCGCGGCAGCCCACTTCTCCCTCTGCTCTATCCCATGCAGGCTCAGCATACTGCCGTAGCCTCACATGGGCTAGTACAGAGGTATTGAATAAGGAGACCAAACAACAATTTGATACAACATTTTTATTTAACTTTGGTAAAATTGGCCACGGTGTCATCCATAAAATGTGGGGGCGGGGTTACAAAAATTTTCTCAATAAATAAATTAAATTACAAAAGGCCAAATTGGCTAAACTTAAAACTTTAAAATCAAATTAATTTCTGTCCATCCAGCAAAAGCTGGACGACTACTCCCCACCGGCCGGGGCCAACCGCGAAGCTGTTGGCCGAGGCCCCCCCACCACCGTGGCTGATTCGATCATGGACTGGATACCCATATTAAAAATGTCCAGGCCAATGCCTGACAGATGAATTTGGTCAACCCGAAACAACCCAGGCAAAAAACCCTCTAACTCGGAATGACGAAAGGAAGAGCCACCAATTGAAGGCATAAAACTATGAATCGTCCTATTTAGCCGTCTGCGGATTCTATCCACGTAGAAAAGGGTGCCGTGCGGCGACCATAACAGCCTGGGAACCATCTCAGAATATACTAACACTGAACCTGGGAACATTTGAGTTATGGAATAGAGATCCCTTTTCATTTCACATAACAAGTCCCATGTGTTGAATTTACCCAAGTCATTAGCCCCCACGTGGATAACTATCACTTGGGGTTGAGGCCAGACAGAAGACAAATAAGCTAGGTGGTCTTTTAAATTGCGCCACCGCATACCTCTAACACCTGACCATAAAATTAAAAATAAATCAGGATCAAGCCCCAGGTTAGCAGAGTATGATCTGGATCCGGAGTGCTTGTAAGCCCAGAACACGTAGGAGTGACCTATGACCCAAGCGATATTCCTGGATAAATCTGAAAGAGAATCATAAAGTTAGAAGACTGGGACGAACATATAACTTATATCTATTGCTGCCCCACCTGCCCACTTTTTTAACCTTACTCTCTGAAAAACCTATAGAATCAGCTGTGGTGGCAGCGCCAATTCGGAAAGAATGGGAAGAAAATTGGTACCCAGATAAATTCAAGCGCTTCAAACAGGAGGCCAAAACAGCTGAGAACTGGTACCTAGTTAGAGAGGACAAGTCTTCATGAATAAAAAAGGAATCGTTACTCAATGGTCTGACCAAAAGATAATTACGAACATGAAACACGGGACAGATAGCCTCATTAGGAGAACTGGATAAAGAAAACCACTGGCCAACCTGAGAGGACTTTGATCTGGACAAAAACAGACGGACAGAACCGACGTCAAACTGAACATGAGAAAAACGGAGAAATGAAAAAGCGTTTCTATTTGCTGCAGTAAACTCACCTAACCGAAGGGCTCCAAAGAATGCTATAGAGAAAGCAGCCTTAAAAAGCAAAGATTCGAAATTGGATGAGCAGACATCTTGAAGGATCTGAAGAAGATCGATCAAAATGGGGATAGATATGGGACGCCTATTATCTAAAGAGGGCCTAGACTTTTTGAGGCCCTTCAAAACCTGGGTGACCTGAAAGAAAGAGGTAAGAGCAGGAAGGCCTGCAAACTTAAGGAAAAAAGAAACTCCAGCCAATATTTTACCTATGGAAGCCGGGGACAGATTAGACTGAATGAGAAAGGACAAAAAAGACAAAGCCACGTAAGAAGACACATCTAGTGGATCCAAACCCAATGGTTGACAGAAAGAGCACCATTTGTGCCATGAAAGCCTATAATCCCTCCAGGTGTTTTCCGCTACTGAAGCCTTGAGATTCCGGAATATTATTCCCAAATTAAGCCCCAGAGGAAGTCTGGGCAAGGGGTGCCATGTTGATCCGCTGATGGCGCCAACTCTCGGAATCTCTTGAACTGTGAACGAGATAAAGAATCTGCTATGTTATTTTCTTTACCTGCAATATGCTCAGCTCTCAACCATATATTACAGTTCATACAATGAAGTACAAGGAAACGCAATAACCTCAGAACGGGATCAGACTTAGAGGACAGAGTATTGATGGCAAAAAAGACACCTTTATTATCCGTATGAACTAAGATTCTACGATTCCTAAAGATGTCTTCCCACACAACCACCGACACAATCACTGGAAAGAGCTCCAACAGAACTAGATTTTGAAGTATCTCCTTCTGGAGCCAATCAGGGTGCCAGGACTGGGCGCACCAGCGCCCATCCAAGAAAGCCCCGAACCCAGCAGAGCCAGCTGCATCGGTGAAGAATTCCAACTGAGAACTATTAATAAAGTCCATTTGCCAGGCCGAGGAACCATTAAACTCATTTAAAAAAGCATCCCAAATTCTTAGATCATCCTTGATGCTTTTTGAAATTCGGAAATGAGCGTAAGGGTTCACCATACCTTTTATGGCTAACGAGAACCTGCGCGAAAATACCCTCGCCATAGGGATGACTCTGGCTGCAAAAGCAAAAAGACCCAGCAAAGATTGTGCCTCCTTTAAGCACACCTTCTTACTGACAAGAAAGGTTGCAATCATAGACTTCATTTTATGTATCTTCTGTTGTGGCAATCTGAATTCCATTCGTTCGGAGTCAACCGTGATCCCCAAAAATTCAATAACTGTCGTGGGAAAAACTGTTTTCTCCTGGGCCAGAGGCACGCCAAAGTCATGACAAACGTCAAAGAAAACCTGTAAAGCTTCCATACACACTGATGACCCCCGGGGACCTAAAAACAAGAAGTCATCTAGATAATGTAGGATAAGGCCTTGAGGGATAACGACTGACACGACCCAATGTAAGAAGGAGGAAAAAGCCTCGAAATAAAAGCATGACATAGAAAACCCCATTGGCATGCATTTATCAAAATAATATTTATTCAAAAATTGAAAACCCAAAGAATTGAAGCCTTGTGGATGCACGGGAAGAAGGCGGAAAGCCGACTTAATATCAGCCTTTGCTAGCACAGCCCCTTGCCCTGCTTGCCTCAAAAGACACAAAGCCTCATCAAATGAGGCGTAGCAGACTGGAGCCTCCACAGAGGCAACTTCGTCATTGAGTGACGAATGCGGTGGGTAAGATAGGTGGTGGATCAGTCTGAACGCACCCAGCTCTTTCTTGGGTACGATGCCCAAAGGGGACAACCGGAAATTAGAGAATGGCGGGTCATTAAAGGGGCCAGCCACCCTACCCTCAGACAATTCTTTGCAAATTTTCTCAAGCACTAAGTTAGAGTGCATGGATACCGATAGTAAATTTTTAACTGGTGTACACCCTGAACCAGTAAAGGATGGCACTAAGAAACCATTGGCAAAACCTTCAGTTAGCAGAGCCGCCATCCTGTGGTCTGGATAGCGCTCGAGCCATGGGCGCATTCTTGCCAGGCTCACCGGAGTCGGGGCCTTTCCCATGTGTGTCCTTGGGTCCTGAATGAGAGGAACTAGCGGCAGCTTTACGAAAACATCTGCTCGCCGCGTGAGTACCGCCACAATAAGAACACTCATGTTTGTATCTACAATTCAATAAGAATTTACATTGACCCTCATTGAATGCAAAGCATACACCCTTCCTGACTGGACTCTGACCATTTGAAGCGGGGCGAGGGGTGAACTGGGGCCTAGGTGGCAGCATAAGGTTTAACCATAAACCAACGTCCTTAGCCCCCCAATGCAGCGATGGGTGCACAGCTAGTTTTTGACGGAAATTCTCGTCATATGAGAACCATGCGGAGCCGCCAAAGTGGCGAAAGGCCTCCGCAATAATATCCAGGTGTTGGAATAAACCTGAGCACTTCCCCGGGAAGCGTTCTCCCATAACTGCTGAATAGATACAGAACGCTTGCAGCCAGTTTTGAAATGTCTTAGGAACCGCTCTCCTCCTATCTTCCTCTGTTCTTTCGCTGGACTGCCTGTCAGATTTAGCCAAAAACTCCTTAGAAGCAGGGAGAAGTGATAATATATCGAGATATTCACCCCTCCAAATTTTTTCTTTGACTGACTTAGACAGATGAAAACCCAGCGGGGATAAACTGCAAGGGAGGGGTTCCTTAAAGGAAGACTCGCTGACCATAGCAGCCGAGGATCTGAGGGGTAAAGTATTATTAACAGCAGGACACCTCACACTCGATCTGACAGTAACATCCTTATTTAGCAGAGAGGGATGACCAGCCTCATGCCACACCACACCAACCTCCTCCATATCAATAGCATTATCGCTATTTCCAGCACCAGTCTCCTGTGCACTCTGACTTACTGTGCATGCCTGAGTACTCAGACTCTCACCTGGTTGCACATACATATTTACATTTTGTGAGGTAAAATCCGCATCATGTATACCTTTGAACTGCTGCACAATGACAGACAAAGATTCAATTAGACTAGAAAATGCAGATAACTGGTTAACATTACTGAAAACAACTTCAGGTAAAACATGCTCACCCAAGTCCCCAGGAGGGGGGGAAGAGGCAGCGCTGCTCCCTTGCTGGCAAGAAGCACCTCTTGTTGCAGCTCCCTCAGCTTGAGGAGCTAAATTATTGGTCTTACATTTCTTTTTTCTTCCAGGCTGTTTCCTGGGGGCGCCCACGCTCATCTCTGGTACTGCAGCTGGGCTGACAGATAAAACAGAGCCACTCTCCTCAGACAGGCAACGCTTCAGCCACTCTTCACCTCCCCTGCTCTCCGCCTTCTCTAGGAGTCTACATAAGAGCTCCTCACGGCTGTCCTGCACAGCGCGCTTCATCCTGAGAGAGAGGGAGAGGCGGGCGATGCTGCTTGTCAGGAGATGTGACTGAGCAAATCGCCTCAGCCTCTCCCTTATATAGGCTCGTCCAGTGCGGGTTTTACCTCACGCGAACGGACCTATCAGAGAAGGGGGCTGCCGCAGCTGACCAATCAGAGGCTGTTACTACCCCAGAGCGCGGCAGCCCACTTCTCCCTCTGCTCTATCCCATGCAGGCTCAGCATACTGCCGTAGCCTCACATTCTATACATTAAGGTGAAAAACCTCTTGTGATATAGCTGCCCCCAAGAGCCCCCCTTTTACTTACCTGAACCCAGTCTTTCTAGAAACGGGGATGAACACACCAGCTCCAGCCAGTGTCTCGGGTCCTGATTGGATAGATTGATAGCAGCACAGCCATTGGCTCTGGCTGCTGTCAATAAAATATAATGATGCACTAGCCGGGGGCGGGGCTTAGTGCTGCTGTCTGCATTAATAGACGCAGAAGCAGGACATGGGAGCACACCCACATGAGTGCCCTTAAGCACTTGAGAAGCACTTAGGCACTTGAGAAGAGGAGGAGCCAAGAGCACCATTAAGGGACCCCAGAAGAGGAGGATCGAGGCCACTCTGTGCAAAACCAACTGCACAGAGTAGGTAAGTATGACATGTTTGTTTTTAAAAAAAAATAACCTTTAGTTATCCTTTAAGCTAAGATGTTGACTCATTATTTATATTAATAATGTTTTAAATAAAAATGTTATCTTTAAACTTGGCCATTTTTAGAAAGCTTTGTAGTCTAAATAGATTGTTTGGGCCAATCTGGACAAATTAACTACATCCCTCACTAACTTATGCAGCCGCTGGATGTGCTGCATAAACTGTATGTAGCTGAGGCTACATACAGTATACAGAATGACTGAAAGAAGTAAACACTTGACACTGTAGTGCTTAGAACTCCAAGAGAACCTGAACACAGTACTTTTGATAATGGCAACCACTATGCAACCCTAACTAGGGGTTGCAACCCTCTTAAAATTGTGGAATCTCATAACTCTGCCAATGCCTAGTGCATTATCAACTGCATTTTATTGAAAGGTAAAATATAATACTCTCACAAATCCATTGGAAATAACAAAGTTGTACAACCCAAGAACCAAAAGCAAGCCCATCTATGAAACTCCCCAGGTAGATGAAAACATCAACTGATATGTTTCAGGGGACAAGTTCAGAGCAATGTTATTCACAATGGATTTGTGAATATATGTGATCTCTTTTACCTTTCATTTTTAATAATGCACTAGTCATTTGCACTCTTGTTTTTTATTGTCCATACAGTATACAACACTGTGTTCCAAGTGCGAGAGGAGACCTTCCTGTCTCACACCTAGAACAAAATAGTTTGGTCTGAGCAGCGCTCAGCCATTCATAGAAAACCTTTGTATTCTGTCAATGAATACAAAGTTTCCTATGACCTCCTTTTTTTTCATCCGGGTAAGTGTTGGCGGCGGTCATTGTGATTGATGGGATCTGGGGCCCCCTTGTTAAAGTAGGCCTCCAGATTCCGATAAGCCCCCCCACCCGCAGACACTTACAACCAATGGGCAGGGTTGTGGGGAAGAGGCCCTTGTTCCCATCAACTTGGGACAAGGTGCTTTGGGGAGGCAGAGCTCCCCTGCCCCAAAACACCCCCCATGTTAAGGTCATGTGGCCTGGTATGGTTTAGAAGGGGGGTGCTTGCTCTCTCGCCCCCTCCCCTTTCCTGACCCACTGAACTGCTGGGATAAGGATCAGGTATGGATTTTGGGGGAACTCATGCCATTTTTGTAATATTTGCAAATTTGATGTGGGGGTTCCCCTCAAAATTCACACCAGACTTGAAGGACCTGGTATGAATTGGGGGGACCCCATGTTGTGTTTTTCCATGATTTTTTAATGTCAGCAAAGCTTTTTCTTTACATTAGGCTGTCAGCGGGTAATCTTGCTGACAGCTAATGACTTATTGGTTGTTAACCACTTAAAGACCCCTTCACGCTGATATACGTCGTCAGAATGGCACGGCTGGGCAGAATCACGTACCTGTACGTGTCTCTTTAAGCCCAGCCATGGGGTCCTAAGCTCCGTGACCATGCTTGCCGGACCCGCGGACCCAATCGCCTCCGGTGTCCCTCAATTGGTCACCGGAGCTGAAGAACGGGGAGAGGTGTGTGTAAACACACCTTCCCTGTTCTTCACTGTGGCAGTGTCATTGATCGTCTGTTCCCTGATATAGGGAAAGACGATCAATGATGTCACATGTCCAGCCCCGCCCCCCTACAGTTAGAAACACACATGAGGTCACACTTAACCCCTACAGTACCCTCTAGTGGTTAACTCCTAAACTGCAATTGTCATTTTTACAGTAAACAGTGCATTTTTATAGCACTTTTTGCTGTGAAAATGACAATGTTCCCAAAAATGTGTCAAAATTGTCCGATGTGTCCGCCATAATGTCGCAGTCATGTTAAAATTGCTGATCGCCGCCATTAGTAGTAAAAAAAAAAATTAATAAAAATGCAATAAAACTATTCCCTATTTTGTAAACGCTATAAATTTTGCGTAAACCAATCGATAAACGCTTATTGAGTTTTTTACCAAAAATATGTAGAAGAATACGTAGCCTAGACTGAGGGGAAAAAAGTTTTTTTATATATTTTTGGGGGATGTTTATTATAGCAAAAAGTAAAAAATATGTTTTCAAAATTGTCGCTCTATTTTTGTTTATAGCGCAAAAAATAAAAACCGCAGAGGTGATCAAATACCACCAAAAGAAAGCTCTATTTGTGGGAAAAAAAGGACGCCAATTTTGTTGGGAGCCACGTTGCACGACCGCGCGCAATTGTCAGTTAAATCAACGCAGTGCTGAATTTCAAAAAAGGGCAAGGTCCTTAAAGGAGCAGTAAAGGATTTTTTTTTTTCTGAAATGACTGTTTACAGGGTATAGAGACATAATAATTAACTGATTCCTTTTAAAAATAGATAAAAATCAATCATATAATGTGCCTGCAGTTTAGTTTAGTTTTTAAACTAGTTTCATGTTTCTGTGAAGTACAGAGACACATAGAACAAAAACAAACAAACACAGGGCAGTGTTTGTTTTTAAAATGAATCTGATTTCTGAGGAGTTTTAGACACACAGTAATCACACCTTCTTGATCATGGACCACAGTGAGAAGCGTGCATGAGTTTTTTCATAAGGAGACAGACAAGCAGGAAGTGTGGAGATCAGAGAAGGATTACAGCTACTTCAAAGCAAAAATGAACAATGAGGACATGAAACCAGGACTGCAGTAAGGTAAAGGAAGCTATTTAGCTAAAAAAATGTTTTCCTTTAGTGACCCTTTAACCTGCATAATGGTCCGGGTCTTAAGTGGTTAAAGAGGCGATGTGCCCCCCCCCCCCCCCCCCATTCCTTAACAACCAAATTAGTTACTGGTTGTTAAATTACCGCAAACTTTCATTACTAAAATACTGCATCACTTCATAAAATAGTGCATGCAGTATTTTGATTGTTTTGCTTTTGTGAAGGCAAAAAAAACCACTGAGCGGTATTTTACCACATTTCTTTAAGTGAAGGAGCCCAATATGTCCAGGGGAGACTTGGTCAGTCACTTTTTTATGTCATAATATATACAGTATAGATATAGAAAATACGGTATAGAAAAAAAAATATCACACGATGCGGCACAAAACAATTTGCTAATTTTTAACAATAATATCACCACGTCATTCAAATTCTTTATTTTCTTATTAATTATTGAGTGTTGAAAGGAGAAGAATAGACAACTGAGACAGCTGTAAAATATATTTGAATCAAACACATTTAATTAATTGCAAACCATAAGTTGTAACACAATATGGTATAGTGGGGATATTTTTTTCAAGTTACATTTTACATGAACTTACATTATTTAATAGGATCTGCAGTAAAGTGAATGATGGTTGCCCGGTGGCAGCTAGAGATAAGTTATCCCACTAACTTTCCTTCATGACTACACAGTGTAAACAATTACATTGCTTGAAACATCTGTCAATCCATGTGTTCCCCTCTTATATTGTATGCCTTGGAGAAAGCATGATTATTTCAAAACAATTTCTGTGTCCCAATTTCCTCTACACCTGTCTGAGTATAAACACCTTTAGGCATCACTGGCAGAACATGTCCATTTGTTGGTGCTGGCTTGTGGAAAGAGAAGTGTACAGTACATTGTAGAATGATTAGATAAAATATGTTTAGCCCAGTGACAGATTGTCTTACACCTGTGAGACTGCATTTAAGTACACAGCACCACAGATGCTTTGTTATATCATACATTTATTCTAGAAATAAGTATAAAGGTGGTACAATTACCAGTAAAACACCAGACATTGAGCTTATTTGGTAAGATAAAATGTGTTATTTAGAATGCAATAACCCACAGCAACCAATCAGATCTGACCACAAAAAAGTGAATTCTGACATGGTTAATTCTGGTTATTAGCCATCATTTTTAGATGGATAATTTTAGTTGTGCATTTAAATTCATTGTTAATTAAAAAAGTTTCCTTTGTTTTTGATATAGTAGCTGTGATTAGAGCCTCCTTTTGTTTTTTTATTGATATTAGTATCCCTAATAGTGAGAATTACCCTCACTTCAAATCCAGTTGACATTGGTCATTTAAATGAACAGTGAGGGAAATGTCACCAAATGGGAACGTATACAACAATAAAAGATAATTTTCATAAGAGTTGGGAAGCTTTAGAATGTGTATTAGGTTTTTACTGCTGTCTGGATCACCATTGAAAAAGGTTCTCTCAGGCCCAGGACACACATCCCAGAATCCCGTCAGGAAAAAACCCTCATTTTCCCTGACGAGATTCTTGGCAAGAAACTCTTGCCGCCGGAGTGTACTGACTGTCATTTCAAAAGAACTGTGGTTCTCTTGAAAGGAAAGAACGCAGTGACGTCATGCGCTCGTCACATTCAATGCCATCGCCGCCGTCTTGCTTCACCCTACCTATGCCATTAAAAGTTTCCGCGCATGCGTCGAAGAAATTTTGAGGCCTCGTACACATGACCGGGTTTCTCAGCAAAAACCAGCAAGAAAACTGATTCTTGCCGAGATTCCCGTTCGTGTGTACGAGGCATTCAGGTTTTTTGTCAGGAAATCTGGCCAGAATCTCGATGAGAAAAAAAGAGAACCTGCTCTTTTTTTTCTCATCGAGATTCTTGTCGGCCTGTTTCCCGACGAGAAACCCGAGCGTGTGTATACTTACCTGTCGCTGTGGAAACCCGCGCATGCTCGAAATGACTTTGACGCATGCGCAGAAGCTTCCACGGCATATGTATGTAGCAGAAGCTACATACAGTATTACCGCACATCCAGCAGGCATCCGAGCAGCTGACCCGGCGTATAAGACGACCCCTGCTTTTTTGCCAGTTTTTTTAAGTGTAAAAGGTAGTCTTATACGCCAGAAAATACAGTATATTCTCCAAGTACTGTAGACATGTGCATTCATTTTTGTCCATTTTAACAAACAATAACGAATGTGCAGAATCCGAAATCCAAGAGATCTGACATAAAAAATGCTTTATTTTCATTTTGTTGCAACAACAGTTTGATATAGATGGACGATTCAACATGACGGTGACAATAGCAATCTGTGTCTATCGAACCTGTGATTGAGTGTGCCTAACCTAACTCTATTAGTCCAAGATTATTCGACACAGAGAGAAAAGATTCCACATGAAGATTCGACAAAGCAGTCGCCACGAGCGAACATTTATGGTCAAATGCTCTGCCCATAGGCTATAGAAGAATTCTAATGTTGGTTGAATACTAATAATAATTAATAAATATAATTATTATTAGCCATACAACATTAGAATTCTACTATAGCTTGTGGGCAGACATTCAACCGAAATGTACGGTTGCGGTGTTGTACAGTTTAGCTGCTTCGTCAAATCTTCTTAGAAAATTTGACAGACACCATAAGCCTTCAATTGACAGATTCGACCTTAATTCGGATTTTTGGACTAATGCATTTTTTAACTAAATAAATAAAAATGAATTTCTGGAGTAACTAAATAAATGCATTTTTCGGATGAAAACGAAATTCCAAAACAAAATATTTCAGTGTACACACGTCTACCAAGTAGTAGCATTATATTTTTAGATGTGTGCAGAATGGAAGAAAAATGTTTTTCCTTTGGATAAATTTGTTATGTTACTAATTTTGTATTGTGGATTCATTTAGGAATTTACTTTGTTTCCTGTCTTTTAGATTCATGTTTTTATTAATTTTCTAAATAATTCCAAATTTTCAGAACAATTCGAATTCAAATAGGTTTAAAATGTTTGGACCGACTTAAATTCTGTGTGAAGAATAGCTGGATGTTAAGGAGCAGGCCAGGCAGCCAGCTACCTTGTCCTTTAAAACCGATGAATCATCAGCAGTCAGCAGATTAACCCCCTGACAGCTGAATATAAACAAAAGAATGCTGGCAATGAAAAATAAATAAAATAAAAAACTAGCATGCCCCCCCCCCCCATCCATACATGGTATCCGTCTAGTATGGATTTGTTTTTTGTTAATGACGTGGGGTCCCGCCCAAAATTCATACTAGATCATTATTTGAATATGATACATCCGAATAACCAAAAATTCCTCCGAATTTAGATTATATCCCTTGGCTATTACCATTATAGTTTTCCTGGGCATCCATCAGTAGCTGTACTGCTGGTTTCTGTCATTTAAGGATATGATGGTACTACTGCTTCTACTAATTATACTTATTCTTCATACTCTGTTGTTTTGCTCCAGGTGGGTCAGTAAGGTGGTATGGTCAGATGCATTCTATGTAAATGTGCAGGCCATAATTTTTTTGTATTCTTCATTTGTGCGAGGGGGGAGCTGTTATGATCGGAAGAATTCTGTTGTAGGTGGCACATACATCAACACAATTATACACATATGTAGTGCTTGTCACATAAAATGGGGGGATTCAGACATTTAAGGACATCATTAAATACTCATTGGTGGATGCTGGCATGAGACAATGGGCACACGTTTTGGGGACCTAGCAGTACCACTGGATCAATAGGTTTACTGTTGTTTTTTGCAAATGTCATTTGCAAATGGCAGAAAAAAATATCTATAGAGCTGGCAATTTTATGTACAATCTTTTTGCATGTCAAGTTATTTATTTATTTCAGGTACTTACCTTAAAGTGAAACTGTGCCTAGACTATGCACACTAAAGTATTACAAAGTGTTATATAATATTAACAAACTGTAAAAGAACATTATTATAATCCCTCACATCACTCAGAGGGTGTTTCTAAGTTGATAAAACAACTGCAACCCAACTTCAGAGTCTTTGTTGTGATCTTGGAGGACCTTTGATTATAAGTTACTTCACAACATAACTAGCTAGTGAGATGAGTAAGGGCTTGTTTTTAAGCTGTTTTAAAACTCGTTCACACTTTCAGCCAGGGCATGGTAAAAATATGTGGCTGAGCCACATTAGCTGGAGGGGGTTGAGCACATGCCATGGTAAAAATGATACCCTTGTCATGTTTGGCGGGCAATACTACTACTTAACGTGACCCGTTTAAGTGAATATAGCCACACCACAATTGCTCTGCAGTTGCGTACAAGGCATCCAGTTATGGTGTGCTGGTGCAGGCTTTTCATGGTTAAAACAGGTGGTGAGAAGGCAAGACACATTGTTGCCCAGTAACCTGTCAAATGCATTCTGAAAAGCGATTCACAACAAAGCAATTGCTGGCTAGTGTTAACAAGTCCTTACTGCTAGTTAGGAATATGAAGATATATTAATGCCCAAAGCCTGGTCACACTTTAATATAACAGAACAGTAAAATACAATACACATGCACATTTCCTATATTATGAAGCACTGGTTTATTTCTGGCAGAATTATATGTTATTTTTCCTAATGTTACATATTTTTAGCAAAGAAAATAATCACTGTTTATGGAACAATGTTTTGTAGGAAAGAACATTCACATGTAAACCTTTTGCCTATGGGTAGCCTAAGATTTATAAAAGACCAATATGTGAATAACTGAGTAGAATAAAATGGGCAGATTGACTGAATATAATACTCAAAATGTATTGTTTTAGCATTTGTCCTTTGAATGCCCTTTAGGGTGTACTTATGCACATACGGATAAAATGAACTAAAATCCCCTTTCATCGCTCCATCACATAATTAAACATTTTTTAATTCACTTTTCAAAAACACTGGCAATTGTTATCTATTCAGAAGAATAATTTAACAGAATGATTCAGCTAGATAATAAAAATAGGTTTACCCACGACCTTTATATTCCCAGACACCAGTCTATGTAGATAATATGCTGATCAAAAAAGACCTTTCAACCAACACAATTGCACTTTTTTCCAGAAATGCAGAATTGCTAGGAAAAGTCTACAAAACTAGGGTGTTTCATACAGTTGCTTGGAACAAATGAGAAAGCTTTGCTTGACAGTAAACTGATAGAAAGGTCAGAAAAAGAGGCATCTCTAGTGGAATAAAAACATTAAGTCATTCGAACAAAGGTCACTTAGCTCTACTTGTATGAGCCTTTATCATCTATCTGACAAGGCCAACTAGATATTGATCATCTGAAGCGTCTTGGCAATCACAAGTGGAGCTTGAACAAAGTGAGGAGAAGAAAAAAAGAACGGCTAGACTTCTAAGAATCACAGTGTTCTTCTGAAATGTTATATGGGTTCTGCTAAGTCTGTGATTTCTTATAATCTCAACCATTATCCCTTTGCCATCCCCAGTTTCTCTTCAATTAGCATGATGCTTCTGTAAGAAAGCTTATGTAACTACTTGCCTTGTTATTTTACAGGTGTCAAATCCTTCTTTAATGAAATATCTAGTTTGTAGCTACTTAAATCCAGAATGTATAAAACCCACACACTGGGTTTGACTTACCAAAGTCAAATAGACTGTGTACTTTGCATGTGCAGTCACTCCAGGTGAAGCTATGCATGACGTCCATCATCAAATCACGTGCAAGCAAAAATTTTTTTTTTTTCCTTGCATTTGATTGTGTATTCTTTGTAAAATGAAACTTTACCTAATTTACTAAGCTCTATAACAGTGATGGCGAACCTTGGCACCCCAGATGTTTTGGATATATATTTCCCATGATGCTCAACTACACTGCAGAGTGCATGAGCATCATTGAAAATGTAGTTCCAAAACATCTGGAACTACAAGGTTGCACCATCACAGAAAAACTGCACAGTCTATTTGCCTTAAATCAACCCCAGAGTGTCTTGTGTAATTGTGTTGGACCTATTTATAGCATAGTCCAATAATATTAGTGGAGGGCATCCCAGCTTTCTGAGTGGTTACTATGGGTTCCAAACAGTAGTTTTATACTAACTAACTAACTATTTTATATTAACTAGTTAATTAACCCCCCTGACGGTAAACCCGAGCGCGACTCTGGGTTGGTTTTACATGTTAGGATCGGCAAACCCGAGTCACGCTCGGGCTGGACGGGCTTACCTTTCGCTGGATCCACAGGCTTGGTTTACTCACCTTGTCCCTGGATCCAGCGATGCCACCCGCTGTGTGAGCGAGCGGGACCTCCTCGCTCGATTCACCGTCCCCGTGTGACGCCGATCTCCGTTCCCTGCGACGTTACGACGCACGGGGACGGAGAACGGCGCCAAATTCAAAAAAGTAAACAAACACATTACATACAGTATACTGTAATCTTATAGATTACAGTACTGTATGTAAAAAATACACACCCCCCCTGTCCCTAGTGGTCTGCCCTGTGCCCTACATGTCATTTTATATAATAAAAAATGTCATTTCTGCCTAAAAACTGTAGATTGTCCAAAAGTGTCCCTTTATGTCAAAAATGGTTTTAGATCAGCTAGAAAACAGCGATAATAAATTATAATCACTTGCAGAAATGTGCGATAGCGATTTGCGGGGAAATTCGTCATAAAAAAATAAAAGTAATGACAGCGACAATTCTGCAACTGCAAATTTCAGTGATTTTGAGTTGATTACATTATTGAATAATTTTTATTATAATTATATTATTATTTGTTATAATTATTTATAATTATTTATTATATTATAATTTATAATTTTGTTTTAAAAAAAAAAATCATACCCGGGATGCCTACAAGACTCTTGCTTGGTCAGATTTAAGTGAGTTATTTCTAAAAATTACAGGCCTACAGTATAAAACGCCAATTTCCTTGCAAAATAAATGTACCGCTTTTGGTACGTAATTCCAGACAGAATCATACCGCCAGGGAGGTTAATCTATGATGTCAGTAATCTTTTAAACCTTAACAACACTGATGCCTTGTACACACGACGGAGTTTTCAGATAGGAAAACTGTGATGAGAGCTTTTGACCGGGAATCCTGGCCGTGTGTATGCCTCCTCACAGTTTTTCCAACGGGAAAACTGCCAAACCCACCGGCAAAAAAAATAAAACCAGTTTCCTTTTTTCCCGTCGGAATTCCTGACTGACTTTTTCCCATCGGAAATCCCGAGCGTGTGTACTCGGCATCAGAATTTTGTCTTTAGAGTTTTATTGTATGTAAATAATATCTGATTTGTTAGAATTCGGTTACTGTAATTGCAAAGTTAGTTTTGATATTACCAGCTCCCTGAAACATAGTACTTTCCTGTTTTATCTTCTTGCTATTAGTATTGTGTTTAGACATCATGCTGATCCAGGCATACTTGAACCATGACACAATCTTTTAGGTTGTTACGTCTTGCACTATGCAATTCTTGTAATAAACACTAAAGCTAGAATAAGCTATTAGGGGTGGTGACACACCACCAAACAAAAGAAAGGAAATATAGATATGTGTTCATCCATGGAAAATATCCAAGGAAAATAAAATAAGAAAAATATAATGACAATTTGTACATTTAAAGGCTTGATGCTGCCTTCTGTAACCCAGCTACACTGGGCACTGGCCCACAAGAGTAGTTATGATAAATGCAACTCTGCTTGCATATTGAGCATACCAAGTAGTAGAAATCATGATTTACCTCATTTAATGGTTTTATGAATCAAGGTAATATTAGTTGACATTGGTGATCGGGACAAGTAACTCTCATTAATGGGTAAACAGACAGCAACAAAAACCTGCCATTGATGATCAGGACAATTAACCACTTCAGCCTGGACCATTTGGCTGCCAAATGACCGGGCCACTTTTTACGATTCTGCACTGCATCGCTTTAACTGACAATTGCGTGGCCGTGCGACATGGCTCCCAAACAAAATGTATGTCCTTTTTTTCCCACAAATAGAGCTTTCTTTTGGTGGTATTTGATCACCCCTGTGTTTTTTTCTTTTTTGCGCTATAAACAGAAATAAAGTGACAATTTAAAAAAAGCAATATTTTGTACTTTTTGCTATAATAAATATCCCCAATTTAAAAAAAAAAAAAAATCTTAGTTTAGGCAGATACTTGGGGCCAGATTCACAGCAGAGATACGACGGAGTATCTCAGATACTCCGTCGTATCTCTCAGAGTATCTATGCGACTGATTCATAGAATCAGTTACGCATAGATAGCCCTTAGGCCCCGTACACACGACCAGTTTTCTCGGCAGAATTCAGCTTCCGACCGAGTTTCTGGCTGAATTCTGCCGAGGAAACTGGTCGTGTGTACACTTTCGGCCGAGGAAGCCGACGAGGAGCTCGACGAGGAAATAGAGAACATGTTCTCTATTTCCTCGTTGTTCTATGGGAGCTCTCGGCCCGCCGAGCTCCTCGGCGGCTTCAGGGCTGAACTGGCCGAGGAACTCGATGTGTTTGGCACGTCGAGTTCCTCGGCCGTGTGTACGGGGCCTTAGATCCGACAGGTGTAATTGTTTTACACTGTCGGATCTTAGGATGCAATACCGCCACCGCCGCTGGGGGGAGTTTGCGTCGTAAACCAGCGTCGGGTATGCAAATTAGTAGTTACTGCGATCCACAACGGTTTTTCGCGTTCGCTACATCGCTGCTAGTCTAGTTTCCCATCGCAAAGTTAGCACACGTATGTGCTGTATAAAGTATGGCCGTCGTTCCCTCGTCGAAATTTAAAAATGTTTCCTTCTTGCGTAAGACGTCCAGGAATACGGAAGTACGCTATGCACGTCGCCGTTCGAAAAAATGACGTCACTTTGCGCAAAGCACAGTGGGAAATTCAAAAGGGAGCATGCGCAGTAGGTCCGGCGCGGGAGCGCGCCTAATTTAAATTGCACACGCCCCTTTGAATTACGCGGGCTTACGCCGGAGGCCGCCAGCGTAAGTTTTCATGCAAGTGCTTTGAGAATCAGGCACTTGCGATGAAAACTTGCGGCGGTGTAACGATACGTTACGCCGCCGCGATTCTACGTGAATCTGGGCTATATTCTTCTACATATTATTGCTAAAAGAAATTGCAATACGTGTATATTGATTGGTTTGCACAAAAGTTATAGCGTCTACAAAATAGGGGGTCGTTTTATGTCATTATTTTTTTTGTACTAGTCATGGCGGCGACTGCGACTTTATGGCGGACACATCAGACACTTTTGGCACATTTTTGGGACCATTGTCATTTATACAGCGATCAATGCTATAAAAATGCACTGACTACTGTAAAAATGACACTGGCAGTGGAGGGGTTACCCACTAGGTGATACTGAAGGGGTTAAGTGTGTCCTAGGGAGTGATTGTAACTGTTATGGGGAGGAGCTACCAGTGACACATCAGTGATCACTGTTCCCGATCATAGGGAACATAAGATCCCTGACATGTCACTAGGCAGAACAGGGGAATGCCTTGTTTACAAAGGCATCCTCCTGTTCTGCCATTGCTGACCGCAATTGGTGTGCGTGCGCCCACTGCGCAGCAAATTTATAGGGACATACAGGTACGCCCATTTGCCTGCATGTGCCATTCTGCCGGCATATATCGGTGTGCTGCGGTCGGCAAGTGGATAAAGAGAGTTAATTTTCCTAGTGGGGAAACAGAAAGCAATAAAACCTGACAGAGATTCCAATCCCTAACCACTCTATCCAAATCTAAAAAAGTTTTGTCTTTATTTTTACTTTCGTTGAAGATTCTGACCCGCTGCTGTTTTGTTAAAACTGGCATGTGCATATCCATAGCTGCCCAGATTTTATTAATACCAAAGCATGCCTTCTTTGGTGAAAGTGGATTTTTTCCATAAGTACATTTAAAAGTGTTAAAATCCTTGTTTAAATAGCATACCTGTTAAGATGATTTCATTGTTTCAGCTTTATTTACAGTGAATTACATTTAACAATTATGCCACTTCTTATGAAAATGTTTAAATGGGTTTTGTATTGTTGATTTAAAAAAAGGTGGCTTGTGTTACATCATTTAACACTCTACTTATTTTATTGCAGGAACAAAAAGGAGCTCTACTCTTGAACCCTGCATGCTGTGCTTCATGACTGTAAAATACTATTTTTAATAAGATATGGAGCAGATGGATAGCAAGCCTTACCAACCATTATCAAAAATTAAGCATGAAATGGATCTTGTCTACACCAGCTCTTCAGAAGATAGTGAAGATGAGAGAAAGCCTAGACAATCGTACAACTCAAGGGAAACCCTTCAAGAATGTACCCAGGAAATACGATTAAATTACAACAGCCAGAGCAGCCGAAAAAGAAAAGCTGTTGAAGACTCAACTCAAGGTAGTACAAAAATCCAATATGTAGTGTTGCATAAATTATACATTGATGCATCCCTGTCAGGTTAAAAAAAAAAAAAAAAACATAACTAATGAGTTTGTGTACATACAACTTTTAAACAACTAACACTGCAGTTACATTAGCAGATTTTAAAGATATTCTGAATAAAACACTTCTATGCATAATCTACGTCTAAATGTTATGTAGCACAGCTTGCGGTTACAGAAGTTTCATAGACTGGATGAATTATGTAATCATTTGTCTTGTGTTGTATCAGAATTAATATGGTTGCCCGAGCTTGTGGCCCAATGGAATTTTAGGGTGATGATCGGGGCATATAAGGCTCCCATCAATATCAAGTGCATCCAGGAAGTGCTTGGTATAGCACACAACCTTTTGGAATGTTTCTGTGTGAAATGGGCAGCCGAGGGAAAACAGAAGGAATTGTTTAAAGGGGCTGTAAAGGTTTGTTTTTTATTTTCTAAATAGGTTTCTTTAAGCTAGTGCATTGTTGGTTCACTGACCTTTCCTTCGATTTCCCTTCTAAATGTTTTATTTTCTGTGTCTGAATTTCTCACTTCCTGTTACTCCTCAGTAAGCTGTTCTGGCTGACTAACCCCCAGCCAGAACAGCTCGGATGATGTGGGCAAGCTTACTGAGGAGAAACAGGAAGTGAGAAATTCAGACAAAGAAAATAAAACATTTAGAAGGGAAATTAAAGGAAAAGATAAGTGAACCAACAATGCACTAGCTTAAAGGAACCTATTTAGAAAATAAAAAACAAACCTTTACAATCCCTTTAACTGCTGTTTCAATGATAGGCAGATGTCTCACCTCATTAGTGACTGTAGTGTCCTAGTGCCTATGTTTCCCCAGAGCTTTGTTGTAATCACAGGGTGACATTTTATTGTGCCACATAATTCTTTTCACAGACAAATGATGTGTCTTGTTCCCTTTAACTAGCTAGACAGTGCTTTGGAAACTAATCAAAACCTACATATCAAAACACAGGTCAAATTTGTTTGACTGCTAAGGAGGCATTAGGGGGTCAGTCAACCTAAAGTGACTTTAGATGACTTGTGGTTAAAAAATTATAAGGCTGGATTAACATTATGTTTTGTGAAAATGGATTTCTCCACATACATTGTGCATGATTGTGTCTACAAAAAAAATGAACAACACCAACAACATTGGGGCTGATCATATGATTAGAGTAGGCAAAGCTTCCCAGTTAACTCTCAGGAGAAGGAAGTAACTGGAGTCCATCTGTAAAACGCAACAAAAATGCAGCAGGCAAATTACAACAATAAAGTTGGCCAACATCAATTGTGTATAACTTATGTTTTTCAGTTCTCAACTAAAGTAGAGGTATACTTTAACTACTAGCCGACCAGCCACCGTCATTATACGGCGGCAGGTCGGCTCTCCTGGGCGAGAGACCGTAGCTATACGGCGGCTCTTTGAGCGGCCACTAGGGGCGCATGCTTGCCGCCGGAGGCGCGCGCGCGCCCCCCGCTCGCCCCCGACTCCCGTGCGTGTGCCCGGAGGGCTCGATCGCCGCCGGGCACCCGCGATTGCTCGTTACAGAGCGGGGACCGGGAGCTGTGTGTGTAAACACACAGCTCTCGGTCCCGTCAGCGGGGGAAATGCTGATCTTCTGTTCATACAATGTATGAACAGAGGATCAGTGTTTCCCCTAGTGAGGCCACCCCCCCACAGTAAGAACACACCCAGGGACATACTTAACCCCTTTCCCGCCCCCTAGTGTTAACCCCTTCACTGCCAGTGGCATTTTTATAGTAATCCAATACATTTTTTATAGCACTGATCGCTATACAAATGCCAATTGTCCCAAAAATGTGTCAAAAGTGTCCAAAGTGTCCGCCATAATGTCGCAGTACCGAAAAAAATAATCGCTGATCGCCGCCATTACTAGTAAAAAAATATATTAATAAAAATGCCATAAAAATACCCCCTATTTTGTAAACGCTATAACTTTTGCGCAAACCAATCAATAAACACTTATTGCGATTTTTTTTTTAGAAAAATATGTAGAGAAATACCTATCAGCCTAAACTGAGGAAAAAAATGTTTTTTTATATATTTTTGGGGGATATTTATTATGGCAAAAAGTTAAAAATATTCATTTTTTTCAAAATTGCCGCTCTATTTTTGTTTATAGCGCAAAAAATAAAAACCGCAGAGGTGATCAAATACCACCAAAAGAAAGCTCTATTTGTGGGAAAAAAAGGACGCCAATTTTGTTTGGGAGCCACGTCGCACGAACGCGCAATTGTCAGTTAAAGCGGCGCAGTCCCGAATCGCAAAAAGTGCTCTGGTCTTTGGGCAGCAATATGGTCCGGGGGTTAAATGAATTAAAACACCTCATATTAGACACACCCAATTAGTGAATGAATGCAAACAACAATAATAATACAAACAGAAACTGAACACATGAAATGCATTCTTATTATTAAGGAGATGAAAAAAACACTTTGTTTCCAATGGGTTAATATCAACAGCTAGATTTAAACTATCCCATACAGACAATCACAACAGCTCCATATTTTTGCTGAATAATTCAAGAAAACAAAATTGCCTCTTCCACAAAACACATTCATTGCTTTCCCTCGTTCTGGTAAAGAACTAAACATGCAAAGCAATCTCTACATAAATATATTGACGCTCTGCATATAAAAGTAACCTGTAATTTATCTTCTCTATAATTTTCCTTGCATTGGGACTGTTATTTTATATTCTAAAAAGTTTTTGTGCATACAACTGAAACACAAATCCCAACAGAGACTTTTTAATGTTATTTCTGGATTTTTCAGATCAGTTTGCAGCAGCTACACTACAAAAGAAAGAATAAACTGCAGGGCAGGATTTTTGTCTTTGTTACTGATTGTAGTTTTGTTCCCGGAACAGTATTGACCAGGTCCTATAAATAAAGGCTGCAGTCCCACATGCAGTGGTGTACTTGGCATATCTGGCACCTAGGGCTGATATTTATACAACCCCCCCCCCCAACAAAAAAAAAATGGTGCACTGAATTGTAGGTAGGTCCAAATTTTATTAACAGTGAGAGGGACTAAAGGGGCATGGATAAATAAAACCTGAATCTACTGACTGTATACACAGCACACATAGGTCACTGTACTTGTTCCTCAGGAGTAGTTATAAATGTCTTAGCCCTACATTTTGAGCATTAACACAGAACGTGTAAGTCTCAGGAGTGCATAACACACAGGCCATTGCACAAGAATAAAACCAAAAAGTACCCCCTCCTTCCATAAATCCTAACAGCTCCAATCTCCTCCCAGTACAGCTCTTCCACCACAGCTCTGAATCCCCCCTCCCAGCCCACCAACTCAACATAGATCTCCTTTCTAGACAAATTCCTTAGTAGAGACCCCCTTCCCCAGTACAGACCCCTCAGTACAGACCTTCCTCCTCAGTACAGGCCTCTCTCCCCAGTACAAACTCTCCCTAGTACAGACCCCTCTCCCCACTCAACCCATCAGCACAAATCTGCAGTACAGACACCCTTGGTACAGATTCCCCTCTCAGCCTAACTTCTCGGTACAGAGTCCTCATTCTAACCCCTCAGTATTGTTGCTCCCATTCTAACACCCCAGTACAGTCCGCCTCCCATTCTAACTCCACAGTACCTCCCTTAAAAGACCCCTCAATACAGACCCCCCTACCAGGCTAACTGCATGGTGCAGACCCACCTAGTGCAGACATTCTCACAGTACAGACCCTACCCTGTACATAGCCTAATCCCTCAGTACACACTTGGTGCTGACTGCACCCCTTGCTCCCTCTAAGTACTTCAATGTCCATATGTTTCTAAAAAAGAATATAGGGGGTTATCCTCAAAAGAGATACTCCGACTTAACTGCTGTTCAGTCTGTGTGTAACTTTGGAAACGATCCTCAAAAGGCTTTTTCCAAAGTTACACAGAAGATCCGGCATGTGTAATTGAATTACACTGCCTAATTTTAGGATGCAGTACCGCATCCGCCGCTGGGGGCATTTCGAGTCGAAATGCCGTTGCTAGTATGCAAATTAGCACTTAAGGCGATCCACAAAGCTTTCTAGCTTCCTTTTTGCGCCGTAAGTGTTATTTTGCAAGTGTAAAATTAGGGCTCGTTTTACAAAGTGTAAAGTTAGTCACACCTTGTAAAGGCCCATTGCAGCGACGGCATTTGGTATGCTTTCCCGAGGGAGAACTCCACGTCAATTTGTAAAAAACAAAACCGGCATGGGTTCCCCCCCAGGAGCATACCAGGCCCTTAGGTCTGGTATGGGTTGTAAGGGGACCCCCCCTACGCCGAAAAATCGACGTAGGGGGTCCCCTACAATCCATACCAGACCCGTATCCAAAGCACGCTACCCCGGCCAGCCAGGAAGGGAGTGGGGACGAGCGAGCGCCCCCCCCCCTCCTGAGCCGTGCCAGGCCGCGTGCCCTCAACATGGGGGGGTTGGGTGCTCTGGGGCAGGGGGGCGCACTGCGGGCCCCCCCACCCCAGAGCACCCTGTCCCCATGTTGATGAGGACAGGACCTCTTCCCGACAACCCTTGCCATTGGTTGTCGGGGTATGCGGGCGGGGGCTTATCGGAATCTGGGAGTCCCCTTTAATAAGGGGGCCCCCAGATACCGGCCCCCCACCCTAAGTGAATGGATATGGGGTACATCGTACCCCTATCCATTCACCTGGAGGCAAAAAGTAAAAGTTAATAAACACACAACACAAGGCTTTTTAAAATATTTTATTATTCTGCTCCGGACGCCCCCCCTGTCTTCGTTATTAGCTCAATTACCAGGGGGGGCTTCTTCTTCCGCTCTCCGGGGGTCTTCTCCGCTCTCCGGGGGGGGGTTTCTTCTTCCGCTCTCCGGGGGGGGGCTTCTCCGGACTCCGGGGGTCTTCTTCCATCTTCTCCCCTCTTCCGCTCTTGACTCGGCGAACCCCGGTTCTTCTGCAGCTCTCCGGTGCCTTCTTCTTCAGCGCTGGCTGCCTGCTATGTTTGTGTGTTAGCTCGATTTCAAACAGGCAGCCGGCGCGGTCTTCTGTGGCGTCAGGGTCTTCTGGTCTTCTCTTCCTTTCTTCCGATGTTGCCTCGTCGCCTGTTGTCGCTGTAATGATGGAAGCGCGCCTTGCATCACATTTATATAGGCATCACCGTCCCATCATGCTCCGGCAGGTACCCACGTGGTGGGTGCACGTGGGTAGGCACCCACCACGTGGGTACCTACCGGAGCATGATGGGACGGTGATGCCTATATAAATGGGATGCAAGGCGCGCTTCCATCATTACAGCGACAACAGGCGACGAGGCAACATCGGAAGAACAGAAGACCAGAAGACCCTGGCGTCACAGAAGACCGCGCCGGCTGCCTGTTTGAAATCGAGCTAACACACAAACATAGCAGGCAGCCAGCGCTGAAGAAGAAGGCACCGGAGAGCTGCAGAAGAACCGGGGTTCGCCGAGTCAAGAGCGGAAGAGGGGAGAAGATGGAAGAAGACCCCCGGAGTCCGGAGAAGCCCCCCCGGAGAGCGGAAGAAGAAACCCCCCCCGGAGAGCGGAGAAGACCCCCGGAGAGCGGAAGAAGAAGCCCCCCCTGGTAATTGAGCTAATAACGAAGACAGGGGGGGCGTCCGGAGCAGAATAATAAAATATTTTAAAAAGCCTTGTGTTGTGTGTTTATTAACTTTTACTTTTTGCCTCCAGGTGAATGGATAGGGGTACGATGTACCCCATATCCATTCACTTAGGGTGGGGGGCCGGTATCTGGGGGCCCCCTTATTAAAGGGGACTCCCAGATTCCGATAAGCCTCCGCCCGCAGACCCCGACAACCAATGGCAAGGGTTGTCGGGAAGAGGTCCTGTCCTCATCAACATGGGGACAGGGTGCTCTGGGGTGGGGGGGCCCGCAGTGCGCCCCCCTGCCCCAGAGCACCCAACCCCCCCATGTTGAGGGCACGCGGCCTGGCACGGCTCAGGAGGGGGGGGGGCGCTCGCTCGTCCCCACTCCCTTCCTGGCCGGCCGGGTAGCGTGCTTTGGATACGGGTCTGGTATGGATTGTAGGGGGACCCCCTACGTCAATTTTTCGGCGTGGGGGGGGTCTCCTTACAACCCATGCCAGACCTAAGGGCCTGGTATGCTCCTGGGGGGGGAACCCATGCTCAGGAATGCATGCCGCTGTCATTTTTTTTATCCCCGACGCAACTTTAAGCCGTCGCGATCCTCAAAACTCGGCGTAACGTAACTTCGCGCATGCGCAGTACGGCCGGCGCGCATGCGCAGTACGGCCGGCGCGGGAGCGCGCCTCATTTAAATGGGACTCGCCCCATTTGAATAGGAACGCCTTGCGCCGGCGGAATTTTAGTTACACAGCCTGAAATTTCTAGATAAGTGCTTTGTGGATCAGGCACTTAGGTAGAAACTTTAAGGCAGTGTAACTTAAATTGGATTTTTTAAGTTACGTCAGGTTTTTGTGGATCTGGCCCATAGTAAGTAAAAACTTTTTTAATAGTTGTCGAAACAGGTAATTGTGGCAATTTAATTGTTATTACTATGCACCTAGTATTTTCTGTTTTAATTATAATACTAAAGCATCTCAAGAACAAAATCAAAATTAAATATATATATATACAGTATATATATATTTTTTTTACTGTTTACCCTGGCGATGTAAGATTCATGTATCTATTCATGTTTATTGTGTAAGGACTGGTAATTTACTGAAATCTTTTGTTTAGAATCATTGACATTAAGTGTTGATGTATGAATGATGTCTAGTAGATTTTTTATTGAATAATCTAATATTTTCCCATGTAGTATGGGCTAATATCTGTTTTCCATAAAAGGCCTTTCAGGAAGTTACAAAATGCTGTTCAAGCTTAAAGGGTCACTAAAGGAATTTTTTTTTTAGCTAAATATCTTCCTTTACCTTACTGCAATCCTGGTTTCATGTCCTCATTGTTCGTTTTTGCTTTGATGTTGCTGTAATTCCTCTCTGTTCTGGACACTTCCTGGTTGTCTGTTTCCTGATCACCACAGTACTGGGAGCTTTCTCACTGTGGTCACTAATCAAGGAGGTGTGATTACTGTGTGTCTAAAACCCCTCAGCACCAATCCAGTTTCGTTTTACAAACCATCACTGCCCTCTATTGGCTCTCTGGCTCTGTACATCAGAGAACCAGGAAACAAGAGCCAAAATGAAACTAGAACTGTAGGTACATTATATGATTGATTTGTATCTATTTTTAATCATTTTTAAAAGGAATCAGTTAACTATTATGTCTCTATACCCTGTAAACTGTCATTTCAGCAAAACATTTTTTTTCCTTTACAACTTCTTTAAATACTCACCTGCTCTCTGGTACTGTCCCCTGCAGTAATCCCTTTATGCCAGTAAATGTAATTAGACATCCAAGTTAAATACCAAATATAAATTAACCCTAGGAAATTGTGGTTTTACTGTGCATACAGGGTGTCATGGACCTGCCTCTTTAGTGGGCCTTACCATAGTGCCCTGCATTCACAGTGTAAGGATGCAGAGAGCATCATTTAGGACCATTGTAGGTGAAAATCTGAAGAGGGGTCTGTCACATGACCAGCCTGAAAAATATAATGTTATATATGGTATGCATGCAGGGGAAAGAGGGAGATTGGGGGCAGATCCCAGATGTGGGTTTTAATTTAGCCCAGTTTTTTTCTATTAAGGCTAGTAAATATAGTCACAACTGTCACAAAATCTATTTCTATTTAGGTTGACTGCAGATAGGTGTCAGTCACAGAATAGTGTAAGAAGCAGAAATGTCATTGGCTTTGGCCTTTTACCCTTGTCAGATCAAATTTTCTTATTTATGGACCTGATCTATATTATCATACTGTACATTCTATTTGGACATGTTATCAATGCTTCTGAACTGCTTGATGTATTATGTGACATTGTCTGACATTGTCATAATGGAGTTTTGCAGTTGTTGTATTCAGTCTGTTAAATCAATAGTGTTCTTTCCCTTTAATTTAATTAGGACAGTAAAAAAAAAAGCACTGCATATATTTTGTAATTTAAAGTGTTGTATTATCTTTTCATCCAAGAAAAGTTATTTAATATTAAATATAGAACTTAAAAATAAAGATTTACTGTTTATTCCTGTAAACAATTTGTACTATTTTCCTCAGTACCATTAACACAAGAATTCTATACATTCATACAGGTTCTCAGCTGACAAGCAGCATTATTTAAATGTTTAACAAGTGCAAACCTATATTAACCAGGGGGTGTTGCTAGACTAAAAAAAAAGAGAGAGAAAAAAAATTTCCCTTGAGCACCATGGGGAGAGTAATAATGTTGCACACGTGGTACCATGGTGGTAAAAAAGGGTTTAATCTCATTGTGCCAACATTGGGAGCTACTCACTGTATACATATGCCCCAGTCCTTATAATTACAAAATATGGCTGTGTCAGAAGCAACTGTCTCATAGACAAACATTAACTTTAGCAAATGTTTTCTTTAATTGAAATTTTTTCACATTCTTTTATACACACTGAATATAGCGCTAACACTTTAACTGAGTCTACTGTAAATGAAAGTATTTTTTTTTAAATAAAAACTTAATTTTCACAGTTATAGACTACTTAGCAATCAGGAACTGTTGAGAAAATGTATGTGTTTATTGATTGGGAGTATGTAATACACAATATATACAATATATTTTGTATGTACTATATAGATTGGAGGGTTCATTAGTATATAATGTGCATCATAGTAGATGAAGTGCAAGGTTCAGGTGTTTGTAATGTAAATATACATAGTATATGTAAGTAGTGTTATCCAATTTTCCTTTAAATTTACCAAACAACATATAATATGAGGTCAAACCTAAACAACACTTTCAATTTGTATCCAATCAGGCAGGCCCTTGCACTATGTAGTTGAAGATAAATCTAAAGGAAATTGTACAGAAATTGTAAAATAAAATTCTATAATGTATGTTTAGCTTAAGTACAGAGGGCCAGATTCAGGTACATTTACGTTGCGCAGCGGCGGCGTAACGTATCCCATTTACGTTACACCGCTGCAAGTTTACAGCGTAAGTGCCTGATTCACAAAGCTCTTACCTGTAAACTTGCGGCGGTGTAACGTAAATCCGGTCGGCGCAAGCCCGCCTAATACAAATGGGGCGGGCACCATTTAAATTAGGCGCGTTCCCGTGCCGAACGTTCTGCGCATGCCCCGTGTGAAAATTTCCCGACGTGCTTTGCGCGAAATTACGGCGCCCCAACGTTTTTTTTGAACGGCAAAGTGTGTTACGTCGTTTCGTATTCCCGGACGTCTTACGCAAAAAAAAATTGAAATTCGACGCGGGAACGACGGCCATACTTTAACATGGCTGTTCTAAAGATAAGCCATGAAAAAGCAGGCCTAAGTTTGCGACAGGAAAAACCGACTAGCGACGACATAAGAGATTGCGACGAACGCGCGTATCTTCGTAGATCGTCGCAGCTAGTCATTTGTATATTCTATGCCGACCGCAATGGAATCGCCACCTAGCGGCCGGCCTAGAATTGCATCCTAAGATCCGACGGTGTAAGTCAATTACACCTGTCGGATCTTAGGGCTATCTATTCATAACTGATTCTTTGAATCAGCCGCATAGTTACGACGGGCGGATCACAGAGATACAACGGCGTATCAGGAGATACGCCATCGTATCTCTTTTGTGAATCTGGCCCAGAGTGTATAGTCTATAGGAATATTTAACATACAGCGCAGAGATTGCAGGAATTAGGAATACGTAACATACAGAGCTTATGGGTCAGAAGTATGTATTGTATAGACCAGCATACAGAATACAGGAGCATATAACTTATAGGGAGCAGCAATCATTAGTATGTAATTTACTTTGCAGCATACAGAACACAAAAGTCAGGGGTATGTATCATACATCACAGCATAGAGAGTATGGTGGTCAGGACTATGTAATTCACACTGATTACTACCCCAGGAAAAATCCCAGAGTAACCCCCACAGCAAAAAATCTCTTTCTTGTCAAGCAAACACACATTGGCTTTAAAAAGTATACACACCCCTGGTAAAATGACAGGTTTCTGTGATGAAAAAAAAATAAGACAGAGATAAATATTTGTTTTCCACCTTTAATGTGACCTATAAACTGTACAACTCAATTGAAAAAAACAAACTGAAATCTTTTAGGTGGAGGGAAGTAAAAAATAATAATAATAATATGGTTGCGTAAGTGTGCACACCCTTAAACTAATACTTTGTTGAAGCACCTTTTAATTTTATTACAACACTCAGTACTTTTTGGGTATGAGTCTATCAGCATGACACATCTTAAATTGACATTATTTACCCACTCTTCTTTGCAAAAACACTCCAAATCTGTGAGATTGTTAGGACATCTCCTGTGCACAGCCTTCTTCAGATCACCCCATGGATTTTCAATCGGATTTAGGTCTGGGCTCTGGCTGGGCCATTCCAAAACTTTAATCTTCTTTTGGTGAAGCCATTCCTTTGTTGATTTGGATGTATGCTTTGGGTCGTTATCATGCTAAAAGGATTATCATGGGCAAAAGGATTACTGGAAAGGATTGTGTCTAAACTTTCTTTATTCAATAGAGCCTTTAAATATTTAACTGTCGATTTTGTTGGTGGAGTAAATGATGTCCAAGTTTTTAGCATTGGTTTACGAGCACCTCAAAACCAAAACATAGCCTACTTGGGGATGTAAGAGTTGCAAGGTGTTTCAGATATGTCACATTTTTTGATGTAGCCAAATAGGCAAGTTGTCTTGTTTTTGGAAATATGTACTGATGTAATTCCAAAAATGTATCTCAGTATTTGGTCCCAAAATATTCAGATTTTTGAACGTTCCCAAAACTGGTGTAGTTAAGTTAGACAGAATAACCCACACCAGGAACAGGTGGAAATAGATGGACCTGTTTTATTTATTAGGAATGGGATAAATGTCCTGTGCATACATTTAAACTGTGTTTCTCTCCAGTTTTCGCTAATGATTAGATGTCTAGTTTAGGGATACCCTACAAAGATTTTTTTTGATAACTCTTATGCCCTGTACACACGATCGGTTCATCCGATGAAAGCGGTCTGATGGATTTTTTCATCAGCTATCCGATGAAGCTGACTTTCATCAGTCTTGCCTACACACTATCAGTTAAAAAAACGATCGTGTCAGAACGCGGTGACGTAAAACACGACGTGCTGAGAAAAATGAAGTTCAATGCTTCCAAGCATGCGTCGACTTGATTCTGAGCATGCATGGATTTTTAACCGATGGACATGCCCACAGACGATCGTTTTTTTCTATCGGTTTTTTAACCATCAGATAATTTTAAAACAAGATAAAAAAACTGATGGGGCCCACACACGATCGGTTCGTCTGATGAAAACGGTCCGAAACGGTCCAGCGAATCCGAATTTACGAAAGTACAAAATGATGAAAATTCACGAAAATTATTGTCTAACAAGTAACGAACATGAATTAAACAGAATAACGAACCATCCCACATGTACGAAAATAAAACGGTAACCAAAATACGAAACGATCGGAATACGAAAAAAATCACGTTGTACGAAAAACGAACGGGAACGAACAGGAAAACGGGCGTCTTATGAAAAACGAATGGGAACGAACCTACAGAACGATACGAAACAGAACAAAAAAAAACGAAAACATTTTCTGTGCACATGTCTACTATTTGTGATAGATCTTTTAAATTTATCAAAAACAGGACACATGCCTTGTCTCAGAGCTGTACCTTACAAAACTTTATGCATAATTAGTGATCTCTGAAAAAAACACATATTTTTCCTGACTGCCAACCTTCATATTTTTCAGCATGGAACACAATGATATGAGACACAGATAAAATAGAACAAACTGCATACTGACTGATCTCTGTACAGACACAACTTTCACTCTGTCAACATACAACATACAACATATGCAAATGCTTTTGGACAGCATACACAGCCTGCAATACACTTTGAAGAACAGCTATCTTATTGCATTTGACATATTTTCTTTTTAACATTTATTTAATAATGTAATGAAAGATCATAGTTGTGCAATAACACACAGCAATCAGGATAATGATGTATGACAGCGAATTGGTTGCTATAGTTTACTGAAACTTGCCTATTGAAGTTCATGTTATTATATAGGAAGAACCATGTCATAGCAATTCCAGCAAAGCTGAATGGTTCACAGATTAAGCTTTCTAGAAAATTGCAAGCTTCAGCATTTGTGCTTGGATATAAAATACTGTAGCAAAGCATCCCTCACAAGCAAACCTATCACTATCAATTACAGAATTTTCTAACACCGCACATGTGCTTCTCAAAGTGTAAAGATGCAGCTTTCCAAATAAAGTAGTGAGAAAAGTATAAATCGTGCTACCTATAAACCGTGTGAAACAAATGTTTGAATCACAAAACACACAAAACTATGTGATATATATTGATATAAATCATAAACTATGTGGTATATGATAGTATTATATAAATAACTAATATACCAAAAAACACGAGAGGTTGATAGCCAGTAGAGGGCACTATATAGCACTCTCAAGTCCCTCAATAACAGTACAACAGTGATAATATTGATAATGAACATCAACAAAAATTTGGATCATATCATTAGATTAATAAATATTAACCAAATAAAAATATATATAGACATATAAATAAAACAAATATTGTAGCAATAAAGTCCATAAATGTTTAACACATGAAATGCCAGACACCTGTGCTCTGTGCCAAGTTCCAAAATCAGTTGAAAACGTGTCCAAAGCAAAGTGATGAATCCTCCACCAAACTATAGATTGGCTCCTTACTAAATTGCCATGATCCCTTATGACAGGGGATCATGAACAGCATATAATAGGTAGTCACTCCCAGTCTTGCAGTTCAGACAGATACGATCCTTAACATTGGGTCTCATCCACAAGTGATTAAACTTCACCAACATCAATGCCCACCATGTAAAAAACAATAACAGCTCCACATAGTGCATTAAATGAGTAAAAAAGATTTATTAAAAGTTGTATTGCACTTACAAAAATGCAGTAAAAAATGCCTCGAATCTGATGTGCCGGCCGGTACACAAATTCCCAGAAACCCATCCACTGGGGGAATGTTTGGAGCTCTTGGGTGACGACAGCGCGCCACTACGCTCTACAACCGTTTCGTAAAATATTACTACTTCTGCGTTAACTTCTTTCTTTCAGGTTAGTTATGTCCTCAAAGGCCTTAGAAGGGTAAAACCCTACTTGTGATAATAGGCACCCCATGTCGGTTAGGTTGTTAATCGACCTTCTCTGGGTTTTGGAGGTGGTTTATTTTTTGGAGTTTGAGCTTTTCCTCTTCAGAGCTGCCTTTTCAGTTGCCTTTTTTGGAGACCCGAGGGTTGGAGAATTTACATCCATGAATAGGAGGTCTATCTCTTTTCTTCTTTGTCTTTAAGCAAAGGTTTCCTAAACATTTTTCTTTGCAAGTCCAAATCCCTGCCGGTGGGTAAAGCCCATTGGATTTCTCTATCCAGCTCCTCTAATCCTGTAATATGCCCAGTTTCACATGTAGCTAGATATGTTTCAGTCAGACCTAAGACCTAATGATTCCTTTTTTATCCACCAGGACATGTCCTCTTTGACGAGGTACCAGTTTTCAGCTGTACTTGCTTCCTTGTTTGAAACATCTGAATCTTTCAGGTTTTTCTGGGTTTCTCTACAGATGCTTTGAAAAGGGTAGGTTATTTGAGCAGTGATAGGTACAAGTTATATATCAGCCCAGATCTACTAAGATTGTGATTTCTCTTTTCAGATTCTTCCAAAGCCAATATTTGGATAGTGGGTCATTCTTATGTTTTCTGGGCTGCTAAACATTCCAGAACTAGGACCTACTCCTTTAATTTAAGTCTGGACCCTTATAAGTTCTCAGTTTTTGGGTCAGGCATTAGGGGTTTAAGGTGGCAGAATCTGAGAGACCATCTGATTCATTTGTCTAGCATCTGGCCCTCTCCTCAGGTTTTAGTCAGGGGCTAATGATCTGGGGAAGGTCAAAATGTGGAAACTGCTCTGTGAAATAAAAAGGGACCTTTATTCTCTCAGAATTCTGTTTCCCTCTGTCATATTAGCTTTCTCTGAGATGATTCCTAGGCCTATCTGGTCTCCTTCTGTTAGTTTATTCTATATGGATAGAATCAGGAAACGTCTCAATAGGACCATTCATAATTTTCTGCTTTCATCTGGCGGAATATCATTTTGCCCGCTGAATTGAAATGCTTTGTACTGGGTTTGTTTCTTAATGATTTGGTTAATTTATCTGCAATTGGCCTGGACATATTTAGAATGGGCCTACAAAATCTGATTGAAGCAGCCACGATGTTGGGGGGGCCTCAGCCAGTAGCTTCTCTTCTGACTTCGGCCGGTGGGGAGTAGTCATCCAGCATTGTCTGGATGGACACTGTGTAATTTTGTTTAACAAATCTTTTAGCCAGGTTGGCTCATATTTAATTTAAAATTAAGTTATTATCAGGTTACCTCTTGGATAACACCGTGGCCATTTATTTTAAGGCAAGATAAATAAATATTTTGAAATGATAGTCTATTTCTATGTCTCGTTATTTATAAAATCCCTTTGTGCTAACCCATGCTGATTTGAACTTCATTAAACAGTGTTTGTATTAAAAATATATATATATGAATTACATAAAAGTAAAGCTGGAGATTAACAAGCAAATAATTAAATAATAAAGATACATATGGAAGCTGTTGTACCTGCCACATGATCTTTGTTTTTGCGCAACAAGTTCTGAGATTTTTCATTGCTGCCGTTCAGTAACATTTACAGGTCATGTCCCTTCCCCAGCTTGTGATCGGACAGTGAGAGGAGAAGTAGCACATTGATGAGCTGACCTTTGTGTTCTCTCCTTTTATGAGCAAGTCAAATTCAGGTACCTGAACCACTTGCATGTAAAAACAAACACATTTTTTGCTGTAATGATAAATAAAGAACTGGATTAATTTGTATCTTTTATATTTGCCAAGAGATTGAGTTTGAAGAACATCACCTTGCTTCCCTCTGCTAGGGCTTTTAAAAACTATGTGCAAATTCAACTTTCTTTGCATGAAGCTAGTCACTCAGAACTGGCAATTAGCCACTTGAGCAAAAGACTCATAATGAGAGACATTTGTCCAATACATAGAAGTTTGCATTTTTGATGGTTATCCAAGATTGTATGTGGGTGGCTGAATAAAGGTATAAAGACAAGCTATGGCACTAGGGGGGGGGGGGTTCAGGCTTTGTGGCTGCAATTTTCGTTTTGTTTTCACATAAGTGTGACTGTTTTAAATGTACAGTTTAATCAATTTGTATTAATAGCATACAGTATGATCCACACCACAGGCACACACGTTTCTAGTAAAAAATACAGTAATATGAACACTGTGTTAATTGTTAGGTTTATTGTTACATCACTAAGGAAAATAAATTGATTAGGTGTGTTTTAGGCATGAGTCTTGGATTTCCACTTACACATAGGCCTTCATTCTTATGGATATTCCTGTACCTTCTGGTCGACATAACATTATAATACAATATACGCAATCATGACACATTATATACAGAACAAAACTTTGTGTTCCAGGTTTTGACTTTTGCATTTGGTCATTGGGAATGTGCATCTTAACCACTTAAGCCCTGGACCTTTAGGCAGCTATTTCCCCACAAATAGAGCTTTCTTTTGGTGGTATTTGATCACCTCTGCGGTTTTTATTTTTTGCGCTATAAACAAAAATAGAGCGACAATTTTGAAAAAAATTCAATATTTTTTACTTTTTGTTATAATAAATATCGCCCAAAAACATATCTAAAAAAAATGTTTTCCCTCAGTTTAGGCCGATACGTATTCTTCGACCTATTTTTAGTAAAAAAAATCACAATAAGCGTTTATCGATTGGTTTGCGCAAAATTTATAGCGTTTACAAAATAGGGGATAGTTTTATTGCATTTTTATTAATTCTTTTTTTTTTACTACTAATGGCGGCGATCAGCGATTTTTTTCGTGACTGCGACATTATGGCGGACACTTCGGACAATTTTGACACATTTTTGGGACCATTGTCATTTTCACAGCAAAAAATGCATTTAAATTGCATTGTTTATTGTGGAAATGACAGTTGCAGTTTGGGAGTTAACCACAGGGGGCGCTGTAGGAGTTAGGGTACACCTAGTGTGTGTTTACAACTGTAGGGGGGTGTGGCTGTAGGACTGACGTCATCGATCGAGTCTCCCTTATATAAGGGATCACTCGATCGATACGCCGCCACAGTGAAGCACGGGAAAGCCGTGTTTACACACGGCTCTCCCCGTTCTTCAGCTCCGGTGAGCGATCGCGATGGAGCGGCTATAAACAAGTAAACAAGCTCCCCGAGGGAACCCGACCGCCGCATGTAGCGGGGGGGGTCCCGATCGGACCCCCCACCCGCTAGAAGGCAAGGACGTACATGTACGCCCATTTGCCTGTACGTGCCATTCTGTGGACGTACATATACATGTGGTGGTCGGGAATTGGTTAACAACTATACAGTTGACTACAATAACACTTTAAAAGAAGGATTTGAATTCTGTATTGGAATGACTGGTACAAATCGGAATAAGCCATTTTTTTAAATGTCTTTCAAGCCTTTGTGATTTACTTAAAGTGGCTGTGAATATGATTTATTTCAGGGGTTGTCACTTTGAAGAAATACTTTAAAGACTAATGAAATAGCTTGGGCTTTTTATTCAAAGGAAATTCTAAGGTCTTATTTTTATGTTTCTGTTAGTCCATTTACATTTGCTCTTTCTCACTACATCTCTAAGGCATAGCAAAAAGCTTGAAAATGAGAATCACTCTATACAGCCATTTCTAAATGTATTAATCCTCATTAAACACCATTTAAAGAAAAAAATCTCCTAGATTGAGCTAAGCTCTGTTAACTTGAAAAGTGCATGGATCTAATTCCTGTGACAAGTGATAGGTTTATTTTAAACCATGTTATTCTTATTCCTAGAAAACTAAAAAAAAAAGATGTCTCATACCCCCAGCAGCACAATTTCCATGCACTTTCTCATTACTATGGAATATGCATATAATAATTCTTCTAAATGGATTGTTAACTGCAATTTAAAGGAAATATGTAAAGTATAAATTGAAGATATCCCATTACTTGCATTCTTTAGGAACACATTTCAAAACTGATATACATTAGCTCCTGGCCCAAACAGTATTCTTTGATGAGTCTAAAAATAGTTATTATGCACTATTGTATGTGTAAAATGGACAGTGCACTTGTCTGGGAAAAGATTGTATTGAATTTTTGCTAAGGAAGCGCAAACTATATAAAAATAGAATGGGTAGAATAGAGCTGTGGTGTCAATAGAAATTAGTGGTTTACACCCCACATCATGTCTCTCATAATATCAGTCTTTATTCACCTGATTTGTCCTGCAATTGGGTTCATAGTGTCAAAGTTTTGTCTGTTTTTTCAATATGAGCTCTTATATTGCTATTTTTCTATGTAAAATCAAAGAGATTCCTGTTAAATATTTAAACATGTTACCTAGTTTTTGGTGTGAAAACAGCTACAGAGAGAAAATATTACAGAAAATTTGCTTTACTAAGAGCTTTGCTAAAATTGTTTTGTTAGTTAAAATTTTCTGTACTAGAGAGATTGGACATATGGTAGCAGCAGCTTTTGGGATAGCATCAGCAGGGATATCGAATAGTAATGTTGTTGGATTTATGAAATATATGTAGGGAGAAGTGCCTGAAATTAGTAATTTATTTAGGAATGACTCTGATAAACATTAAAGTGCTTTTAACCTCAAAACAAAAAATATATTAACATCTTCACAATACATTTCTATAATAATGTGTGCCTTTCTGTTTGTTTTCAAAATTTTACTTTTAATGAAAATACCTGTTGATCTCGTGTTTTCCTCTTCCTTTCCTGTAATAGCAATGATCTACAGACACTGCAATTTTGCAATGCATTGTGTATGCTCCAACTGAAAAAAGGCAAGTCTATGGCTTACTGTGTGCTGCAGAGGTGGCAAGGATCAAGCTATAGTACATCACACAGATGTCTCCAGTAAACACTCCTTCAGTCTGCACTTCAGTCAATGGCAATAACAGCAAGGCTGTTTGGAAGAGCCTCTGGCAATCAATACTATTGTCCACCGTGTTGCTGTTTGTGACATAAGCAGCTGGGAGCCTTAAGGGTGCATATAATACCTCCTGTAACTCTTAATAGCTCCTCTGCAGAGCCTTGCTGTCATTTACATTAATGGCAGGGTAGACTGGTGTGTTTACTGGTGATGTTTTATGGCTTGGTCCTGGCCACCCCCCAGGCTACACAAAGCCCAAAAGAGTAAGTTTGTCACATGACTTTTAAAAAACAAAACCAGAATTCAGAAGCATCTTTTAAAAAAGAAATAAGGGTATGTGGGTTTACAACCACTTTAAAGGTTCTACACTTGCAGTTTGAATTGTGTGGGGGTAATCATGCCACCTACCTTACAAACTACTTTTTAGCTAGACATTTATTTAAGGGTTAAAAGTGAGTACCTGGTTGGCAAACTGGATCAACTCAAGTCAATGGTAGAGTGAGAAAGCAATAGGAAACAAACAAGGGTGCTTTATCGAAACAGGAATGGTAGCCGTCTATGCTGCAGTTTTACCTAGGCTAAAAAAACACAAACCCCACACGTTTCTGCTAAGATGTAGTGTGTACAAGTTTTGTATACACTTCTGACAACCAGGGTGAGACACACTTTTTCCTATTGCCTTCTATTTGTGTTTTTGATCATTGTGAGTTTTTGATGTTTTAATTACATTTTTGATTTAAATTTTCTTTTTGGATTCACACAGATCTGGACATGTAATATTATGGTCCACAATTTCCTGACTGCTCTTACAATACTGCTAGCATATATCCACTTGCCTCTTGCTTGTGTGCACCTTTTCAGCTATGTGCCTATTAGTTATTCATTTTAATCTATTTATTCATTTGCTTTTGTTGTATACTGGAGTCCAGTTTGGTTACTCATTTAGGGTTAACCCTTGTTAAGGTGGAGTTACTCCTCTGACCCCTCCTGTAATTTATAGGCGAGCACAGATGGGCTGTTGCTGACTCTCCATTTAAACGTTGCAGTATTTGGTTAACTCTGAGGAAGAGGGCATGACTCTTGAAACATGATAACTGTGTCTAACTCGATGGACATTCGCTCTGTGGCACTGTGGCACACCCCTCCTTAAAGTCACAGGGGCTCACTGGACACCCAGCATAGAGCACAACGGCAGCAAAGGTGCCCAGTGCATCGCCTTACCAGTATTCCAACAGAACACACAAATGGCCACTGCCCCCACCTATAAATGGATGTGTGCTATACGTTGGGTGTCCAGAGTGCCCCTGAGTCTTTAAGGAGGGGTGGCCTGCCCTCTGCCTATTTATTATAATGCATGTGCTTCCACTGTGGAGGCACACATAATTTAAAGTTAGGACTACAGATAATACTGGGGTGCCGTGAAGTGGCTCTGCAGCTTACGGACGTATTTGCAAATATGTGCAAACTAAACCCCTGTTTTTAATGCATACTGCTAATCCAGAACAGCACCTGAAGGAATGCAGTATTTAATCACAAGTAGAACCTAATAAAAAGTAATATATTCACATAAGGATTACATTTCCATTACAAATGCTAGTCCAGCTGCTTTACTTTTCAGTTAATCCCCTACAGTTCAACTTTAAGAGGGTACAATATGAAAACATTATCAAACAACAAAATGTTACATTTGCTGCATTTTTCTTGGTTATTGTGACTAGTACTTTGCAGATGACATCTGGCATAGTGTAATCACATGCAGGCATATAGGTCACTGCTAAAGAAACTTAACTGCTTTAACAACAGTAAAATAAAATATTGGTGTAAGGGCTTACAGTTCTGATTCAGTACATCTTTGACAGTTTTGATTCATGTGAGATTTTTTTTAGCATGCATTTACTCATCATAAACATTTTTTTTTCAAATACTTTATTTCTACCGCCAAGGGCGAGTCCAGATTCTCATAAGCATCAGCAGCAGATATGACAAAATAATGAATCACAAAATAATAATCATATCCTTCATAGCACCCTCCCTGCACCCCTATGGAGGATACCATGCCAGAATTGCAGCGAGCAGGGGGACCTGCATTTTCCATTTTCTCTGTATAAACAAAAACCAAAGAAAAACTTTTTAAAAGGAGGGGAAATAAACATTTATATAGTGAGTATATTTATTCAGGTCCTTTTCATGGTTCCATTTTCCTTTTGTAAATTATAAATAGAAAAATGCTGCGCTACTTACAATATGCTGATTTATGTTGCGTGCATACAGCAAAAAAATTCTTTATCAAAAAAGGTGCAAATTAACTCAAAAGTGAATCAAAAATGCTGTGAATAACTCATAAACATAGTGAACATGAATAAAGCACATGATAAACCTGATGCATATAAATAATATCCATATTACCGTATTTGCCGGTGTATAAGGTGACCGGGTGTATAAGACGACCCCCTAATTTTACATTTTTTTTAAGATTTTTTGTCTGTACTCACTGTATAAGACGACCCCCCTTCCGAGGCTTCATATTTCTTCCTTCTGGAGCCATATTCTTCTTCATTCTTGCTGGAGCCAATCATGCGAGCGATGTATTCTATTAATAAATACAAAGCCTGCTTGGATTGGCAGAGGCTGTTACATCATCAGACCACGCCACTCTGACTCTCAAAGCCAATCTGAGCAGGCTACTGTATGTAGCCTAATCGGATTAGCAGAGGTCGTTACTCCAATCCGAGCAGGCTCTGTATTCATTTGAATACTTGGCTCACTGGGATTGGCTAAGCGGTATATACTGTATGTAGCTGAAGCTACATACGGTAATACTGCACATCCAGCAGGCATCCGAGCAGCTGACCCGGCGTATAAGACGACCCCTGCTTTTTGGACAGTTTTTTTTAAGTGTAAAGGGTAGTCTTATACGCCAGCAAATACAGTAAATGTCCATTTAGTGAAATAACATTTTAAAAAAATAGTCCCAGGTGATAAAAGGCATGTGCATTGGACCAAAATAAATGAGATGTGAAGATCAAATGCTAAATCAACATCAATTCTTCATAGTTCTGATCATTATTACTTCCACCATCCAGAAATCCACCAGGAGTGTGCCCTAGCAGCTCACCTTTATCAGCGGGTCTAACAGCAATTAGGTATAAGAATCCATTACGACAGGTGAAATTCCAATCTCTTGAATTAGAGACCACAGCCAGTCTAACAGCACTTTTTTTTTTAATTAATCCTTTATGGAAGATCACATTCACTCTCCTCTCCTTATGCTGCATACACACACTCAGAATTTCCGTCAACAAATGTTCGATGTGAGCTTTTGGTCAGATATTCCGACTATGTGTAGGCCCCATCGGACATTTGCTGTTGGAATTTCCAACAACAAATGTTTGAGAGCTGGTTCTCAATTTTTCTGACAACAAAAGTTCTTGTCGGAAATTCTGATCGTCTGTATGCAATTCCGATGCACAGAAATCCTACGCATGCTCGGAATCAATTTGACGCATGCGCAGAATCATTGAACTTCATGTTTCTCGGCTTGACGTAGTATTGTATGTGACCGCGTTCTTGATGTTCGGAATGTCTGACAACATTTGTGTGACCGTGTGTATGCAAGACAAGTTTGAGCGAACAATCCGTCAGTAAAAAAATCCACTTTTTTGTTGTGGGAATGTCCGTGCGTGTTTACGTGGCATTGTAGTATAGAATCAGGGATATGGTATATGGCACAGCAATCAAGGATAATCTCCCACTATGCTGTGTTAATTCTCCTCCTCTCCTCCATTCACGGGCCATACAAAACAAATGATATCCATGGTGCAGTATTTCATAAAAACAGTGGTTTTATTAAATGTAGTAACTTACATCCAAAACAGAGACAAGCAGTAGCGTAGAATTCAAGAGTTCCCAGTCATTCCCTGACCGGAAGTGACGTCACCCGGCCAGGGCTGTCTTTAATATTGATTGGACCCTGGGCAAACATTTTTCTTGCCCCCCCATGCAATTTCACTCTCCACCTGCTTTGAGACATACAATAAATAGCAGCTAGACTCAAAATCAGTTTAATGAATCAGATCAGACAGCGATTGTGATTGGTTGCAAAAGTTCACAGTGTATCATTACCGCTCACTGACTGGCTGCTATAGGTTACAGCACACATTATGGCTCACTGATTATTTGCTAGAGGTTGACTTCTGCTTGTTTATTGGTTGCTAGAGATTACTGTACATCAATACTGCTTACTATTGGTTTCTAGAGGTTACTGGACATTCTTACCACTCACCAATTGGTTGCTAGAGGTTACTGCATATCCTTACCACTCAACGATTGGTTGCATGAGGTTAGTGCACACCATTACTGCTCACTGATTCGTTGCCAAAGGTTATAGCACATTATCTCCTCACTGCCTGCACACCATTGACTGGGGAGGTGAGGTGACCCATCAATAAACAGAAAACTCCTAGGAATCCTAGGACTCCTGGGATCCAGTGGCAATGCTTGGGGAGGGGATGTGATCAGTGGCAATGCTGGGGGGTTTAAAGGATCAGTGACAGTGGGGAATGGGATTAGTTAGTAAGCAGTACACTGTGGCAAATTCTGAATCATGTAGAGCAAAGCTGGTAATCTTTGGCAAGTACAGTGTATACTGTAGTGGGGGATTCTACACTGACCCCCAATGTAATGGAGAACTTTTAATGACCACTAGACATGTGCAGTTAGTTTTGCTCTGAATTAATATTCAGACACGTTTTTCATTATTCAGAGAGTTGGATATATCCCAATACCTGAATTACAATATAAACAAATTTTACCAAATGCTCTAAATAACGTAATGAAATTTGTGCGAATTTTAGAAATTCGGACTGATATTCCAATAAAATTTTACATTGAACTCCAGTCGAATTTATCGATTTGAACATTTCGAATCGGTTAATTCAAAGAAAAATAGAAAATTGCGAATAGGAGTTCCGAATAAAAGAATTGAACGAATCAACCCAATTGAACTAAACTAAATACCTAGTTTAACAAATCAAAACAAAACCAATTTTTTCGTTATAGACATGTCTAATGACCACTAATGTGAGGGGGGAGGGGATTTACACTGACCACCAATGTAAGGGGGAATTTGCTCTGACCACCATGTAACAGGGGATTTTACATCACCCACCAATATAAAGAGGGATGTCTACACTGATACCAATGCAATAGGGCAATAGGAGCATTTACACCAACCACCAGTGTAAGAAGGAATATACAATGACCTCCATGACCTCCAATGACCACCAATGTTTGGGGGATTTATACTGACCAGTGACCACCAATATAAAGGAAGATTTACACTGACCACCAGTGTAAGGGCAATTATGCACTTACCACCAATGTGAAGTAAAATGTACACTGATCATAAATTGTAATGAAGAATTTACACTGACAATCAATGTACTGGGGGATTTTACATCAACAACCAATAAAGGGGGATTTATACACTGGCCACCAATGTAAGGGGGGATTTACACTCACCACCAATTTAAAGGAAGCTTCTACATGGGCCACCAATGTAAGGGAGGATTCGAAACTGACCACAAATGCAAGTTTGGATTTTTTTTTACTGATTACCAATATAAAGAGGAGTGTCTACACTGACCACTAATGTAATGAGGATTTACACTCACCACTAATGTAATAGGGATTTACACTGACCGCTATTGTAAAAGGAGCATTCACAGTAACCACCAATGTAAAGAGGGATTTACACTGACCACCAATGTAAGGGGGACCTTTAGGCCCCGTACACACGACCGAGTTTCTCGGCAGAATTCAGCCAGAAACTCGGTTCAGAGCTGAATACTGCCGAGAAACCCGGCCGTGTGTACACTTTCGGCCGAGGAAGCCGACGAGGACCTCGGCGAGTAAATAGAGAACATGTTCTCTATTTCCTCGTTGTTCAATGGCAAAAGTCGACCCGCCGAGTTCCTCGGCGGCTTCCACACTGAACTCGACGAGGAACTCGATGTGTTTGGCACGTCGAGTTCCTCGGTCGTGTGTACGGGGCCTAACACTGGCCACTAGTGTGAATGAAAGGATTGTACTCCAAGTCCCAATGTAATGAGAAGATTTACACTGACCACCAATGTAACTGAAACATTTAGCCTGTGTTCACATTTGTGTGTGTCAGGCATGCATGCAAATTTGCTTTCCTGACACAACAGAAATGTGATGCCCTTTAGAAGATACACAGCAGTGCCATTAATTGTTAAAGTCACCCTCAAGCATCTCCTGAGATGTGCGTATTGACATTCACCAAATGCACCAAAAGTGGCACCATGTTATTTTGAAAAAAAGTGTTCCACCTCCATTTTGCTTACCTTTGCAGATCAAGCTGATGTTAGACTTAACCCCTTAAAGACCGGAAGATTTGCCCCCTTAATGACCAGGCCATTTTTTGCGATATGGCACTGCATCACTTTAACTGACAATCGTGCCGTCTTGCAATGCTGTACCCCAAAAATATTGCGTCCTTTTTTTCCCCACCAAAAGTGCTTTCTTTTAGTAGTATTTGATCACCTCTGCGTTTTTTTTGCGCTATAAATAAAAAAGAGCAACAATATTGAAAAAAATAAAGTTTTCACTTTTTGCTACAATTAATATCCCCTAAATGTTTAAAAAACCTCAGTTTGGGCCGATATATATTCTTCTATATATTTTTGGTAACAAAAATCACAATAAGCGTATATAGATTGGTTTGCGCAAAAGTAATAGCGTCTACAAAATAGGGGATAGATTTGTGGCATTTTTATTATTATTTTTTTTATTTAAAAAAGCATAACAAAAGAAACATTATAAACGTTAATAGGAATCCATGGCAATGCATTTTTGACATACCAGAAGACTGCAAAACACTTGTGTGATTGTCACTATAACCCTTTAAAAATGTGCTACAATAGTTTTAGCCTGTGGCATTCCACTTACATTACACAATTCCTTTTTTTAATGGTAGTGCAATGACTATACATTCATCTTGGTCCATCCTTCATCCAGGTTACATGGATAAACCACATTTTAAGTTCTAATTAACAAGGCACAGAGTAAAGTAAAAATAACAGCAACCCAGCTGCAAAAATAAAACAGGCAATAGTTTAATTGGCTGTTTTGGGTTACTGTATATTACACCTTTACCATTGCTATTTGCATTGATTTCTTGAATATACAGTACCTATGTCTCGGAGTCGTCACTAAGGGATAAAAATACTTTTTGCAAGTGCCACAATTATGTTTTTACATCCTTTTTACTATGTATATAAAATATTTATGTTATGCATAAATATTTAATAGAGGCTTCACCCATGACTCTGATGTCAAATAGTAGGTTCTCTAAAGAGAGAGAGAATGAGCACAGCTGAGCAAATATTATAAAAAACACACACAGAAATATGTGAGCTTTACTGGAAATTGTGTTATTGCATCCTATTTGAGGAGGCTGCGCATATTACCACTGTTCAACATCTCTTTTGTTTCAGTTAGATGGACACATGCTGAAAAGATTTGGGAATTGACATTCATAAGTGCAAGTCAATAGTAGTGTAAGAGTCTAGGTTAAAGGTGTGGGTTGGACTCCAGTGTACATTTCAGTTCATGTTTAACACTGGGAGTTATATTAAAGTGGTTGTAAACCCTGTCATATACCCAGTAAAGTGACTTGCCTCAGGTGATACACTGCAATGAAACAAATCCTCATACATAGGTTTTACTTGTTTATCTGCAGTCTTCTCTTCCCTACACCCCATTCAAAAGGGCAAAATCATGTTAAAAATCATTCTCCATCTGTATCACAGAGAAGGGGGAGAGCTACAGTTAAACTGTGTGAGAGTTGATTGGAGGAAAGGCACCCCCCTCCACACAGCAAACAGGAGTGAAGGAAGGATACAGAGCTGTGTTCTGAATAGACAAGCTGTGTGCTGCCTCTAAACTCCCTATGCTGATAAATGAGGAATGAAGCACCAGATGGAAAGGACACTTATCGCTTTGGAGAGTGAATGAGAAAAGTTCTGATGATACAAAATCACCAGTGTACCACATCCTGGAGAATACAGAAAAAAAGGGGAACCCCTTTGGGTGGGACTTTAAAGCCACTAGAGAGAATACAAATGTATATAATAAAATACAATTTATTGAAAGATAAAAATCAAACACTAGTACTGAACATGGTCTCGATGAATGGAAGACAAGATATACAACATGTGTAGATACAATATCCTCTACCAGATGTGTTTCAGAGCTGATTGTCGTCTCTTTCATCAGGGGTTGGCATGATGTATGAAGTCTATAAAATTCAAATACCGATAGTCAGACAATAAATCAATACATCTACCTGATAGTACACTGATATATAGAATATATATACACTTTTCAACTTTCAACATATTCCAGTCATATATGCATGAAAGTTTCATGTTCACATTAAAACTGTCACACAAAGTCTCCAGTAGGGATGAGCCAGTATGCCTGTAAAGTAGCACATTGTTCCTGTGTTTAGAACAGTCCCTGCACAAAATGACATTTCTAAAGGAAAAAAAGTCATTTAAAACTACTCACGGCTATAATGAATTGTTGGGTCCCGGCAATACAGATAAAAGTCATAGAAAAACAAGGCATGGGTTTCCCACCAGTCCATTACCAGGCCCTTTGGGTCTGGTATGAATATTAAGAAGGGGAACCCTGAACCAAATAAAAAAAAAATGGGGTGGGGCTCCCCCTCAAAATCCATACCAGGCCCTTCAGGTCTGGTATGGATTTTAAGAGGAACCCCGTGCCAAAATTGAAAAAAAAATGGTTTGGGGTTCCCCCAAAAATCCATACCAGACCCTTATCCCAGCACGCAACCTGTCAGGCCACAGGAAAAGAGGGGGGATGAAAGAGTGCCCCACTTCCTGAACCATACCAGGCCACATGCCCTCAACATGGGGAAGATGTCCCCATGTTGATGGGGACAAGGGCCCCATCCTCACAACTAGGGTTGTCCCGATACCACTTTTTTAGGACCGAGTACAAGTACCGATACTTTTTTTCAAGTAGTCGCCGATACCGAATACCGATACTTTTTTTAAATGTGTCCCCAAATGCAGCCATGTCCCCCACATATGCAGCCATGTCCCTCTAGCCATGTCCCTCACATATGCAGCCATGTCCCTCTAGCCATGTCCCTCACATATGCAGCCATGTCCCTCACATATGCAGCCATGTCCCTCTAGCCATGTCCCTCACATATGCAGCCATGTCCCTCTAGCCATGTCCCTCACATATGCAGCCATGTCCCTCACATATGCAGCCATGTCCCTCCAGCCATATCCCTCCAGCCATGTCCCTCCAGCCATCCAGCCATGTCCCTCCAGCCATCCAGCCATGTCCCTCCAGCCATGTCCCTCCAGCCATCCAGCCATGTCCCTCCAGCCATGTCCCTCCAGCCATGTCCCTCCAGCCATGTCCCTCCAGCCATCCAGCCATGTCCCTCCAGCCATGTCCCCCATACCTTTGCCGCCGCCGCCGCATGGAGAAGATCACAGCATTCATTTGAATAGCTGTTTTGCCCGCGCGTATAGACACTCCCCCTTGCTCGGGATTGGACAGATCACGATCACTCATCCAATCCCGGGCAAGGGGGAGTGTCTATACGCGCGGGAACACTACAGCTATTCAAATGAAAGCTGTGATGTTCCTGCACGGCGGTTAACCCATGCGGCGGTGCGATGCGGCGGCGGGGGGGGGGAAGTATTCTATTTAGTATCGGGGGTATTTGTGCGAGTACGAGTACTCCTGCAAATACTCGGTATCGGTCCCGATACCGATACTGGTATCGGTATCTGGACAACCCTACTCACAACCCCACCCCCCTCTGACACAACAGGAAACCCGCGTTGCGTCAGAGGAGGGCAGGGTCACCCGTACATGTCACTGGGTAATCCCAGTGTTTCCCTGTTACACCAGAGGGGGCCGGGTCAGCTATATAAGAGCTGTCACGGCGGGAGAGCGTCATATGGCGGATGCCTCCCATGGAGGCAGGATCAAGTTGGCGTTTTTTTTCTCTGTATCCTTGCTCGAGAATGGATTACATTGCTGGAATTTTTTTCTTTTTTCTTTTTAATAAATGACTTGCCCCAAGCTATCTACTGTGGTTTTTAAAATGTTTGACACTTTTTTTGTGAAATGGTGGGGGTACAATGTACCCCGTTACCAATTCACATAAGGGGCGGGATCTGGATCTGGGGTTCCCCTTTGTTAAAGGGGGCTTCCAGTTTCTATTAAGCCCCCCGCCTGCAGACCCCCACAACCGCCGGGCAAGGGTTGTGGGGATGACGTCCTTGTCCCCATCAACATGGGGACATCCTCCCCATGTTGAGGACATGTGGCCTGGTATGGTTCAGGAGGGGGCACTCTCTCTTCTCCCCCTCTTTTCATGTGGCCTGCCGGGTTGTGTGCTCGGATAAGGGTCTGGTATGGATTTTTGGGGGGAACCCCATGCCATTTTTTTCATTTTGGCACGGGGTTCCCCTTAAAGTTGTTGCAGGGTTCCCCTTAATATCCATACCAGACCTGAAGGGCCTGGTATGGAATTTGGGGGGACCCCTATGGATTTTTTTTATTTTGGTTCAGGGTTTCCCTTAATATTCATTCCAGACACAAAGGGCCTGGTAATGGACTGGGGGGGACCCATGCCATTTTTTCAATGACTTTTATCTGTATTTCCAGGACCCAACAATTCATTATAGCTGCGAGTAGTTTTCAATTACTTGTTTTCCTTTAGAAATGTCATTTTCTGGGAAAAATTTACAGGCATACTATAGACACCCTCCAAGTACGAAATTTAAAGGAGTACAGTTTGGACTGTCTCCCAGGGACACATCTGAACGGCGCATGTGGAATAGCTCGGTTTTGAACACTATGTCCTTTGTGGGCTCTTTTGTATAATTAATTTTGGCAGATAAGAACTCCCTTATGGCTGGTTAACCCTCTGACTTTTGCAGTACTTTATATATGCTGTCACTTGTGACGCTTATATGCCCCTGTCTTTTGAAGTATCTCACTTCTATACTAAGAGAATCCTTCTGTGGTCTGCTATGCCTTAACCCGCTTGAACATTTTCATGTTAGTGTTTTTTTTAAATATTTAAGAGCCCTCTGTCCACTGGACCCTCATACACTAGAAAAAGTTCACTTTGAGATAGTGAGATTTGGTTTTCTTCTTTGAACCTTGCCCATATCCTTGAAGAAGCCTAACAGTGAAACGTGTCGATATGCAAGGGCTCACTATGTATATTTTATCATCCTATATGATTTTTAACCATGTTGTACATTTATGTGGCCATACTATATATTTTTTCTAATAAATTGTAATATATTTTTTAAAAAATGTACACATTGTTGTCTATGCCTTTAAAGTCCAACCCTTTTTGGTGTCTCTTGTAACACAGATTTTTTCTGTTTCCTGTATATACGGATGTGGCAATGTGAGTGCTCCCCCTCATAAGTTTTTCAACAAATAATATGTACATATATATCTGCAGCCAAAGCAGATCGCGGCCAGAGGAATAAGGACTCCATATGACAGTGTGTAAATCAAGATACACAGCATGAGATCAAAGCTAACACACGCAAAAGATTAATAAATACAAATGAATAAACACACCTCACAAAAAAAGATCTTTAACAAGAGACACAAAAGAAAGAGAGACACAAAAAGAGACATAGAAGGGAATATGTGGTCCATAATGTAAATATAGATAGGAGGTTGCTTTTCCATTCCACCAGAGGCAAAAATGCTTGAAACAAACTGTTTCATTGAGTCCTGGGGGGTGTGTAGCCTTCAGAGTGTATATCCAGCGTAGCTCCAGCTGGAGGAGAGATTTGTTCCAGTTCCCTCATCTGGAGCCAGGATGGATGGAATCCAAGATAAGAAAACTGATTTTGGGGAATTTTCCCTTGTGTACAATGATCATATGTCGACCCTATGGTAGGTCAGGATTACAAGTCTGCATGCTTTTTTTTGTGTTGGTAAGCCCGCTTCCAGAACTCAAGCTTCATCTTTCCGATGTAACAACCGCAGTCACACCTCCACATATAAACCACCCCAGACGTCCTGTAGTTAGCAAAATGTTTGGGTCAGAACACCCAACCATTAGGAAAGATTGATTTCTCGTTTGTGTACATGTAGATACAATAGCCACACATACCACACATAAAGGTGCCTCTATATTTGCAATGGTCCATACCTGAGTCACCTAAATTCACTTCTCACTAATTTGATGGCAATAGATGTAGCTCTCCTAAACGTGAAGAGAGGGACATCTGGGATAAGATGACCCAAAGATGGGTCCATTTTTAATACATGCCAGAATTTGGAGACACTTTTCCTAATTTCTGCATGTTGGTTGCAGTATTTAGTGATAATTCTTAGAGCATTATACTGATTAGTGGGCTTGTAAGAATACAGAAGACCTTTTCGGGTGTGTGACATAGCATGCTTGAAGGCCTTCTTGAGGGAGGTATGGGAGTAACCCCTCTGCAGCTGTCTGCCCCGCAATTTTCCCGCCTCAGCTATAAATATGTCATTGTCAGTGCAAACTAACTCTGAAATATTGACTATATGGGATTGACCCCACTAAAGTCTTGGGGCAGATCCAGAAAGAATTGCATGGGCGCAGCATATGTGAGATACGCTAGTGTATCTCTCGCAGCGTAATGGCGCCTAATTCAAATCGGCGAGTAGGGGGGCGTGTTTCATTTAAATGAAGCGCGTCCCCGCACCGAACGAACTGCGCATGCGCCGTCCCTAAATTTCCCACTGTGCATTGCGTGAAATGACGTCGCAAGGACATCATTGTTTAGACTTGGACGTAAATTACGTCCATCCCGCGATTCACGGGCGACTTACGCAAATAAAAAAAAATATTCAAATTAAACGCGGGAACGATGGCCATACTTAACATAGCAGGTCTAACTAAACGAAACAGCAGCTTTAACTATACGCTGGAAAAACCCGACTAGAGACGACGTAAAATAATGCGATGTTCGTGGATCGTCGGAAATAGCTAATTTGCATACTCGACGCAGAAAACGACAGGATGCCATCCAGCGGACGCCGAAGAATTGCATCTTAGATCCGAAGGCGTATGAAGACGTACGCCTGTCGGATCTAACCCAGATGCCGTTGTATCTTGTTTTGAGGATTCAAAACAACGATACGACGTGGGAAATTTGAAAGTACGCCGGCGTATCAGTATATACGCCGGCGTACTCTCTCTGTGGATCTGCCCCTTGGGCTTTAAACCCTGTTAGAGTCTGCAAAAGACGCAAGACTGAGGTGAAGGTTCTACAAAGTATTGACTCAGGGGGGGGTTGAATACAAATGCACACTGCACTTTTCAGATATTTATTTGTAAAAATGTTGAATTATGTGCCGCTTTGTGTTGGCCTATCATAGAAAACAAGTCTTGAGAAAAATGGTCTGAGCTTCACTGAAACGTCAAATAAAATACTGTATAGATTTATCCCTGCTGCAAAACCGTGAGTGTATCTATGCCTGTTTTGGATATATATATATATATATATATATATATATACAGTACAGACCAAAAGTTTGGACACACCTTCTCATTCAAAGAGTTTTCTTTATTTTCATGACTATGAAAATTGTAGATTCACACTGAAGGCATCAAAACTATGAATTAACACATGTGGAATTATACATAACAAAAAAGTGTGAAACAACTGAAAATATATTTCATATTCTAGGTTCTTCAAAGTAGCCACCTTTTGCAGCAGACACATCTCTAGAACTGTTAAGAGGAGACTGTGTGAATCAGGCCTTCATGGTAGAATATCTACTAGGAAACCACTGCTAAAGAAAGGCAACAAGCAGAAGAGACTTGTTTGGGCTAAAGAACACAAGGAATGGACAGTGGAAATCTGTGCTTTGGTCTGATGAGTCCAAACTTGAGATCTTTGGTTCCAACCCCCGTGTCTTTGTGCCGCGCAGAAAAGGTGAAGGGATGGACTCTACAAGTCTGGTTCCCACCGTGAAGCATGGAGGAGGAGGTGTGATGGTGTGGGGGTGCTTTGCTGGTGACACTGTTAGGGATTTATTTAAAATTGAAGGCATACTGAACCAGCATGGCTACCACAGCATCTTGCAGCGGCATGCTATTCCATCCGGTTTGCATTTAGTTGGACCATCATTTATTTTTCAACAGGACAATGACCCCAAACACACCTCCAGGCTGTGTAAGGGCTGTTTGACCAAAAAGGAGAGTGATGGGGTCCTGCGCCAGGTGACTACCTCTTGAAGCTCATCAAGAGAATGCCAAGAGTGTGCCAAGCAGTAATCAAAGCAAAAGGTGGCTACTTTGAAGAACCTAGAATATGAAATATATTTTCAGTTGTTTCACACTTTTTTGTTATGTATTATTCCACATGTGTTAATTCATAGTTTTGATGCCTTCAGTGTGAATCTACAATTTTCATAGTCATGAAAATAAAGAAAACTCTTTGAATGAGAAGGTGTGTCCAAACTTTTGGTCTGTACTGTATATATATATATATATATATATTATAAAGGAAAAGAGATCGCGCTAAAAATGATGATGACAGTGAATGGTGAACAAAGTTCAAATCAAATCAATGTGAATAGTCCCGCCACACGGGCAATTTAGTAAATTAATCTCCCAGGTGCACCAACGAAATCCACAAGAAGAGTGCTTTAAAGGAAAGATCCTCCACCAAGATTAAGAAGGGCCTCTTACCGGATGGAATTGATCTCCAGATTATAAGAGATCTCACACAGCATGATAAGAGGTACTGGAATAATCACATAGGCAGCCACAGCATAGGAATCCTTATCACAGCAAGTCCTCATTAAGCCAGAAAATTTAGTAGTTAAAAACGAGCACATAAAAAGCCGGCCAGCTTTGGAATCACAGCCCGTATCGGGTGCAAGGTACGCGGTGACGTCAGCACGCCGCCTCCCTTATATATATATATATATAAATGTAGAGCCGTATGTAAAAAAAAAGTCACCTACTGCTTTGTTATAACCATTTATTTAATAACAAAAAGTGTTTGTATTGCAGCATCCTTGTGATATTGTGCTACAAATGTATATATGACTATTCTTTTGTTCTTCTCTGCAAATTCTATAATTGAGGTTGGCTGGGTTGAATAAAAGATGAGACCATACATTTTTTTTGTACAGGAGCCCCTCTCTTAAAATCAAGCTTTGGTTGCCCTGGAACATTGTAGAGAATTGTAAATGCATGTTTAATTTATTCCCGGGATATCTAGTGAGAAACATTAGAAAAAGTACACCTAGAGGTATATTTTTTTAACATGTCAGTTGAAAGTGTACTGTGGAATTTCATTAAGGGTTTGATAAGTTGGAGTGGTTGACGGCAGTTAGCTTTCATTTTATCAAGCCTACAGCCCAGTTAAATGTATTCGAAATGCATGCCCTCAGGACTGAAACTGAAGATGAATGAAGTATGCTTACATCTGAGCACAATCAATGTTCCAGATTAACCATGTCTTAGCTGGAAATAGTTATGACATGTCTTTACAATTCAGTAGTGTGCCAGGGGAGATCAAGAGCTGAGCTTTCACATTGTATATACTTAATGTTCTTACATTTTCTTACTCCTACAACATAAAATGGACTTACAGAATACAGTAAATAAACACACAACAGACAGAGATGTAGTTTAATATATGCAGCAGTGATTTGTTCCCTATATTTCTTAGTAATAATACACAGGAGTTGTACAAACGTTTAAAAAAAATAACTTTAAAGGGGTTGTAAAGGTAATTTTTTTCCCCTAAATAGCTTCCTTTACCTTAGTAGTACTCAATAGCTTCACTTACCTCATCCATCGATTTTGCTTTTAAATGTCCTTATTTCTTCTGAGAAATCCTCACTTCCTGTTCTTCTGTCTGTAACTACACACAGTAATGCAACACTTTCTCCCTGGTGTGGAGAAAGCCTCTTGAGGGGGGAGGGGGCGAGCAAGCAAGTCAGGACACTCTCTACTTTGCAAACAGAGAAAGGAGCTGTGTGTTAGTGGGCGTCCTGACACTCCTGCTCGCCCCCTTCCCCCTCAAAAGGATGTCTCCAAACCAGGGAGAAAGCCTTGCATTACTGTGTGGAGTTACAGACAGAAGAACAGGAAGTGAGGATTTCTCAGAAGAAATAAGGACATTTAAAAGCAAAATCGAAGGATGAGGTAAGTGAAGGAGGACTGCACTAAGGTTAAAATTTAGGGAATTATTTTTTTACCTTTACAACCACTTTAAATGAACCTATGACAGAGCAATGCTTTTATTGCTAGACATATACTGATTGTAAATAGGGGTAATACAAAAGGTTGCAAAGAATGTCACATTAGCCACATAAATGTGGCACAATGCTCATTGCCATTTTATGTTTTGGGGAATTCACTACAATGTGAACCAGTAGCCTAATTGTTATTTATAAAAAAAATATCAGAATCTTAAAGTGGAGGTTCACCCTATAAAAAATTTCTAACACTACATCCAGCACCGTGCTGCATATAAAATGACACTGACCTTTATTTTTTTTGGCCATAGATATTGTTTACCCGTGGAATTTAGCGCAGCTTCCGGGTAGGGAATCCCACGGGAGTGGGCGTTCCTATTGTCATGCCAATTGATTGACATGCTAAACGACGGCGCACACAGCGCGTCACGACTTCCCGAAGGAAGCTCCGGTCGGCTCGGCTCTATTCGGCGCCGGTGCGCATTTCCCGAATAGAGCCGAGTAACTGCCATTACTAGTAAAAAAAAATCATAAAGCTATCCCTTATTTTGTAGGCGCTAAAACTTTTGCACAAACCAATCACTATACGCTTATTGTGATTTTTTTTACCAAAAATATGTACAATACCTGTCACCGAGAATGTGTTTCCAGCACGACGGCATCGCGCTGATTCTCTGCGACGTGGTGCCGACATCTCGCACTCGCTGGAATAGAAAAAGCACATTCCAGCGAGCGCATCATAGAAGCGACGAGGATCCGACTTGGATTTCCGCCAATTCTAGCTGCAGCATTTGGTATGAATCATGAGGGGGAACTCCACGCCAAATTTTTAATAAAAAAACGGCATGGGTTCCCCCCCAGGGGCATACCAGGCCCTTAGGTCTGGTATGGATTGTAAGGGGAACCCAAAACGCTGAAAAAACAGCGTGGGGATCCCCCCACAATCCATACCAGACCCGTATACAAGCAGGCCGGTCAGGAAAGGAGTGGGGACGAGCGAGAGCCCCCCCCTAAGCCGTACCAGGTCACATGCCCTCAACATGGGGGGGTTGGGTGCTCTGGGGCAGGGGGGGCGCCAAGTCGGATCCCCGTCGCTTCTATGATGGCTTTTTTCCCATCACGGCGAGCCGGCTCGATGCTGGCTCCCGCGACGGGGCTCGTAGGTGGTCAATCTCGCCGAGAAAGGGAGAAATATTGACACAATATCGTGGTCACCTACAGTAGAAGAAAACATATCGGCCTAAACTGAGAAAAAAATATTTAAAAAATATATATATTATACCAACAAGTTAAAAAGATTGCAGTTTTTATTTTTTGCGCTGTTTTGAAAAAAACACAGAGATGATCAAATACCACCAAAAGAAAGCTCTATTTGTGGGAAAAAAAGGACGCCAATTTTGTTTGGGAGCCACGTTGCATGACCGCGCAATTGTCATTGAAAGCGTGACGTGCTGAAAGCTGAAAATTGGCCTGAGCAGGAAGGCGTGAAAATGCCCGGTATTGAAGTGGTTAATTATCTAGCTCTGCTATGCCAACCATAAAGTCTAATTTTCCACATTACAGATGGAGAAGGCTTAAAGCGATATTGAAGTCTTGTTATAAAAAATAAAAATAACAAACATGTTATACTTACCTGCTCTGTGCAGTGGTTTTTCACAGAGCAGCTTGGATCCTTCTCTACTCGGGTCCTCCGTCTTGCCGGGTGCCCCCAAATCAAGCTGTGGGGGCAAGGTGAGCTCCCAAGCCACAGCTATGTGTATCCATTCTCAGCCTCACCCCTCCATCTCCTGATTGGCTCACTAGCTGTGATTGACAGCAGTGGGAGCCAATGGCTCCCGCTGCTGGCAAAAACCAACCAGGAGTGTGAGTCGCCAGAGAGGCAAGGCTCTCATGGACATTGCTGGATGGAGTGGGGGTTCAGTTTGTATTAGGGGGTGCATAATAGTAAAAACCGTGTGACTTTGTAACCACTTTAATACTTCTCTTGCAATCCTGAATGCCATCTTAAGTGAAGTGCTGGCTTTCTCTTTGTAGTAAATTCACATTAGCCAGATCTCAACAGGGATCACAGTGGATGGATGATACATTTAAAAACTAGAACATTTCCTACCACCCATCACTTTTGATTACACATTTGTCCATTAAATATCCTTGTTTACCCTACTAAAAATATATACTAGCATACATTAAATTGTAGCAGTTTTCAGTAAATATCTATGATGTCATTCATTGAGTATGGATCTGCAAAGTGCAAAGATGATGCAAAAGTATATTAACATAATAGCTATTTGACAACAGAAACCTGAAATATGATCGGTTGGTAGTGCACTTTCCTGTTGTTTTATAGTTTACAATCGATAGAAATCATCATAAACCATAGGGCAGGGGTTTTAACCTTTTTATGATTAGAGGCCCTCTAGTAGATTGCTCAAGCTTTGCCCATAACCCTTGTGCCAGACTGTCAGATTGACCATCATCATTTATTAGGTATCCCTATGACTTAAAAAAAAAGTCAATAACTTTTTACTTTACATATGGATTGGTAACAACAGAACAGCTGAAACAAAAGCATACTTTATATATATATATTTATATATATATATATATATATATATATATATATATATATATATATATATATATATATATATATATATATATATATATATATATATATATATATATATATGCTATGTTGTCAAAAGTATTGGGACTGCCTTTAAAAGCAGAGAACACTATGGTACTTGTGCTTTTGTTTCATGTCCTTAACCCCTGTAAATATAAGTGGAGTTGATTATTAAAAAGCAAATGGAGGAAGGTGGTATTTGGAGACAATTCAAACGCGTTGATCACCCACACAGAGGTGCAGTCTGGGGACTGTAGGAATTACTACCATTGGTAAAGTGTATTGATTGTGGTGAACATGAGGAGTGATCTGTATATGAGTTTTACACTCATCCCTGAGGTGAAAAGGCATTTTAGCAGGTAGTGGTGTGCACTGAATATTGGATCCATTTAAAGTGGAGGTTCACCCTAAAAACGTTTTTTTGTTTACATTACAGCCAGCATAGTAAGGACATTTCATTTCGGCATTTTTTTTTTCTCTGTACTTACCTTTATATCCTGATTTTGTCCAGGGCTTCCACGTTCTGATGAATCCGGGACTGGGCGTTTCTATCCCAGCCTCAGGGTTCCGATGACTGCGGGACTGGGCCTTCCTATCCTTCCGTTGGATGATTGACGGCTTGTGAAACAGGTGACCTGTCGCACAACATGCGTCACCAGATTTACGGAAATAGCCAAGCTGCAAGTCGGCACTATACGGCGCCTGCGCCCACCGTGTAGAGCTCACTGCGCAGGCGCCGTAAAGTGCCGACTCGCAGCTCGGGTATTTCCCGACATCTGGTGACGCGTGTTGTGCGACAGGTCACCTGATTCACAAGCCGTCAATCATCCAACGGAAGCATAGGAACGCCCAGTCCTTCAGTCATTGGAACCCGGAAGCCCTGGAGAAAAACAGAATATAAAGGTATGTACAGAGGAAAAAAAAACACTGAATGTAAATGCCCTTAGTATGCTGGCTCTAATGTGTGTAAAATGAAAAAAAAAAATTGGGTGAACCCCCACTTTAAATAGGATTTTACACAGCGGTAACAGCTTTGGAAACCTACATATGAACTGTTTTTTTATTAAAAAAAAATCATAAATTGTTTTATGGAATGTATAATTATTTGTTTATATAAGATGTATAGATAACCAGCACTGCACTATTTTCACAAAATTAATATTGCAAAAGGTGTGGTGTATCATATCACTATAAGTGTTCAGCAGCTGTGTAGACACTTCACGTCATTATAGGAGTAATTTATTAGCATTGTGGCGCTGATTGTTTTTCTCACAATATATTGTGTATGTATGTATATATATATATATATATATATATATATATATATATATATATATATATATATATATATATATATATAGTATATACACACACTAATCACAAACAACAATCAATAGGAATTTTACTGTTATTTTTGTAAAATCAAAATATGGAATTGAGGTGCAGTTACTGGTGTTACTTTTCATCTGACACTTGTGGGTTAATTTACAAAAACTGGAAAGTGCAAAATCTTGGACAGATCTGCATAGAAAACATTCTGCTTCCAGGTTTGTTTGTTTTTTAAATCTTAATTAAACAAATTGAAGTTAGACACAGTTTGGCTACCACGCACAGCTGTAAAAGTGTGTAAATCAACCCCATGAAGTAAATTTTTCCACTTTGAATTCAATCGGGAAAAACAAGCACATATTCAAAGATTTACCTCTATATCCCATAATTTTGTTCCGATACCCCCCAGGATTAAAGCGGGGGTTCACCCTAAAACAAAAAAAATTCTACCATGTCATCCAGCATACTAGCGCGAGCTACAGTATGCCTTTATTTTATTTTTTGCGCCGTACTCACAGTTTAATCCCGTAGTTAAGTTTCAGACTCCCCGCGAGGAGTAGGCGTTCCTATGCAGAGGGGAACGTGATTGACGGCCGGCTATGGCGCATCACGCTTTCCAAAAATAGCCGAAATAGGACTTGGCTCTTCACGGCGCCTGCGCAGTCAGCTCCTAGTCTGTGCGCAGGCGCCGTATAGCGCCGTGAAGAGCCGAGTCCTATTCCGGCTATTTTCGGGAAGCGTGAAG